>NC_092629.1:53063854-53363854 GCF_039555335.1 Amphiura filiformis | reverse complement strand
ATCAACACAAGTACCAAGGATAGCCCAAAAAGCCTTGGGAAAAGCTTATTTCCATTGGGGTCCTTTACAAGCAAGAGAAATATAGGAACAAACTGCCATACAAAAACAAGAGCAGAGACAACGTGCACAAAGGACGCAATAAACAGAAATGTGAGACCAGCTCAAACTCAAAAAATCAAATGGACCCTTGATCAGCTAAAAACTGTTTGACAGATTGTTTGTACAATTTAAAATCATTGATGTTCTTGATTTCATTTGGCAGTGAGTTCCAATGATGAATTGCACTATTAAAGATTAAAGAAAGTGAGGCTATTTTGGCCCTTGGAGTGAGGAACCTTAAAGTTGAATGGACTACCCCTGGTACTGTAATTATGAAGAGATGATACTCTAGTAAAATGCAGTTTCATATATTCAGGACAACAGTTATGGAAAATTTTAAAAACATGACTAAGTTTTAATTGAACTACTCTGTCTTGACTTGATAGCATACCCACCAAATCCAATTCTTTCTGCCCAATATGAGTACGTGGCCCCACATCCAAAATAAAACGAACAATCTTGTTTTGCATAATTTGTAATTTGTTTTTGTAGTTTTTAGATAACCCTGTATACCATGAAGAACATGCATAATCGAAATGACAAAGAATTAAAGCTGAACACAGTGTCTTGCGTGTTTTCATGCATAAAAAGTCTGCATGTCTGTACAAGAATTTGAGTCTCCCGTTTGCTTTTTTGATAATATTAGAAGCAATTGATTCACCAGAAAGAGTGTTATCGAGGGTGACCCCTAAATATTTCACAGAGAGAGAGGTATTAATTAGCTCTCCATTGCAAGCAACAGTAAAACTATCAACAGAATTTAGCTTCCTTTTGGTACCAAATAAGATGGCCTCAGTTTTACCAAGATGAAGGGAGAGCTTATTATCTATCATCCATTGCCTGCAAGAGTCTAATTCGAGACTCAGTTTATCAGCGATCTTTTGGGGATCTTTATCAGAAACAAGCAAGACACTGTCATCAGCATATAAAAGTGATTTGCAGTCGACACTGGTGGGCATGTCATTCACATAGCAGAGAAAGAGGAGTGGACCAAGGATACTGCCTTGCGGAACTCCGCAGGAAATATCAAGTGGGGCAGAATCAACCTGGTTGACATTGACGATTTGCCTCCTACCAGTTGAATAAGATTTAAACCACTCAACCGAGGACACTCCCAAGGCCTCTAATTTTTTCAAAAGAATGACATGGTCAACAGTGTCGAAAGCCTTTTGCAGATCAATCAAAACCATACCAGTAAAATTGCCAGAAGCGGTCTGACTATGAATATAGTCAGTAAGGTGAGTCAAACATGTGTCCGTTGAGAAAAGCCCCCTAAATCCAGACTGGAAGCTGTAAAGGATGTTATTCTTTGTTAAGTAGTTCTCAAGCTGGACATAGACGGCCCTCTCAAGGATCTTGGAAGTGACACTAAGAATGCTCACAGGACGATAGTTACCAACTTCTGTTCTTACATTTTTCTTAAAAAGTGGTTTAACACGAGCCATTTTAAATTCGGTTGGAACTGAACTTGAACTGATAGATAAATTGATAATGTGCGTTAAATGATCTTTGATGACCAAGGCTCCATCCCTAAGAAATCTTGCTGGGATACCATCGAGCCCAGTACTTTTAGATGTGTTTAATGAACAGAGTTCTTTAAAAACAAAATCAGAAGTGATGGATGAGAGTCTAAAACTGTTTGGTTTCACATCCTTTTCTTTATAAAAATTTGTAAAAACTTTAGACTCAGTCGAAAAAAGACCTTTCGATGGTGGGAGATCTTTCACTAGGTTGCCAGCAACAGTAGTGTAAAAATCATTAAAACAATTGGCGACTTTTTAGAATTAAAACACTTCTCACCATTCACAGTTAAAACAATTTGAGAATGATCTTTACCTTTGGAGCTGTAGCCAAGGGATTTAAATTGTTTCCAAAGTCCTTTAGGATTGTTTTTGTTTTCTTCAATTTTGTTAGAAAAATATGAAGCTTTTGCCTTCTTAATATCCCGTTGAATTTGATTTCTTATTTTACAGAACTTTGTGTAAACCTCAGGATTGTTATCATGTCTAAAATTGTGCAAAAGCTTATCTCTTGTACGGATGTTATCCAAGATGTCATTATTCATCCATGGTTCGGTTTTATTTTTTATTCGAACCTCTTTGACAGGAGCTATTTTGTCAATGACACACAATAAGTTCATTTTAAATACATTCCAAGCAGAATCCACATCACTGCAATAAACATGTGACCAGTCAGTATCAGCTAGTGCAACCAGCAGATCATCTTTGCTGTAGTTCTTAAGAGAACGCACGTTGACCACGTTGTGTTTATTGAACTTCACCTTCTTTGTCTTTCTAGTGCAATAAATAAGAAACTGATGATCGCTAATGCCTACACCGACTGTACCTGATTGGGTGATATTGTCAAGGTTATTGCAGATGACATGGTCCAGAATAGAAGATCTTGTTTTACACACTCTAGTTGGGGAATCAATAACTTGTTTACAATCAAACATTTGCAACACATGTTTCATTTTTGACAAAAGATAGTCTTGTTTTAAGGCATAATCGACATTAAAATCACCAAGTATAATGAGTTCCAAATCAGATTGAATTCTAGACAAAGTGTCTTCAAATATGTCAAAAAGTGAGAGTTAGTTTGAGGGCGGTAGCAAGCCCCTACAACAATTGGTTTTGTTTGGGGGAACAATAATTCAGCCCAAATCGATTCGATCTGATCATTGCAAAGGTCTAATCTTGCATTAAAGGCAATGTTATCTTTAATGTACAAACACACTCCCCCCCATGTCTATTTCTGTCATTACGAAGAACATTAAAGCCTTCTATTTCAATTTCAGAGTCTGTAACAGAATCATCAATCCATGTTTCGGATATTGCAATTATTGAAGCTCTAGTTTTGTTTACAATAATTTTCAATTCAGAAAGTTTAGGTAGCAGTGATTGGGTATTTATATGAATAAAATGTAAACCCCTTGATTTAAAACAGTCAAACTTGTCTTCATCTGCATCATAATTCGGTGAGTGCCTTCCATCATTTGATACTTCAGGGCTTGCAAGCTGTTCTTGATCTGTGGTCCCCAATTCAGGAATGTCATTCCGCCGATGGTTAATAGTTCTATTTAAAAAACTTTGATCTTGTCTAATACCACCACGGAACCCCCGATGAGTAGACTGCTTACCCTGAATACCAAGTCCTTTGATTGTAGCCCAGACGGTAGAGGACACAGGCAATTTGGAACATTTTGAGCCTATGTGAAATAATTCAGATCTGCTATATTTACTGTTTTCATCAGATGATGATGAAGGACCAGGGTTCAGTTCTATGTCGCCACAGATAAGCAGATCAAGTTGGAATGAAGCTGTGGTGTTTGGATACAGTTGAACACGGGAAGTTAGGAACTTTTTGTGATTAAAAGTTTTTCCAGTCACATTAGGTCTATAGCTATACTGAAGTTGTGTCTCTGTTGTAAACCTCTGATCAGCTTGCAAACATGTAAACAAAACAAGCAACCAGAGATACTTGAAATCAGTTACTATAATTCCCATTGCAAAGATGATAACATAATCAATAATTCATTGATTTTGCTCCACTAAGTTCTTGGTATACCTAGTTGGTACAGGAGATTAGGTTAGGTTGACTGAGCAGGTAGAGTAGCTGTCCACACACACACTAGTAGTATATACAGTTTTAGAATACAAGAAATCCAAGAAATTTTACCTCAAAATTGTCCAAAATGAAGACAAATACATAGTTCACAGTACATCCAGTGTTAGCAGCACTGTAAAATCAGCTCACAGTTAAAATTATAGACAGATACAAGGTCTACAAACAGGTAAAATCATCACAAACAGTAGGAGCAGTTAGCAAGGTGTGGCAACCACTAGGGCGCCAAATACAAGTTACACCATAACGTGTTTTTGAGACCATAACGTATTTTTGAGACCATAACGTGTTTTTGAGACCTTTCTCTGTATTTGAGACCTTATTGTACTATTGAGACCATGTCGTGTGTTTGTTTCTGAGACCTTTCTGTGTTTTTGAGACTTTATTATACCTTTGAGACCTTATTGTGTGTTTATTTCTGAGACCTTTATGTGTTTTTGAGACCTTATTATACTTTTGAGACCTTATTGTGTGTTTATTTCTGAGACCTTTATGTGTTTTTGAGACCCTTGTGTGGTTTTGAGACCCTTTTGGCCCCATTATCTCAAGGATATAATTCCGTTCTCCCTCCTTTCTTTACATCTTCTCTGTGTAGACTGGACATGTGTTTATCAACATTACTTAGCACGTGCATATGACTATATAGCATATCATACATAATCGGGGTCAAAGGTGAAAGGTACATTTCAATAAAAGGCTGAAAAATAGTGATGGCACTCAGGTAAAAAATATCTTAATAGGGGAAGTGTGTAGTTCAATTTGAAATGCAGGCTTGGGATACGTTTTAAAGAAACATACACTTCATATTATTGATGATATGAAATAGTTCATCAATGCCCTATCTAGTACGCTGAGCGCAAGTAATTCATCAAATTTATGCGTAATGCTGATAGCAAGTAGTTCATCAAAGCGTTACTGATAACAAGCAGTTGGTCAATCCGCTATAATAATGCTGCTATAGCAAGTATTTCATCAATGCGCTACCCAGCAAACACAAAAACATTTTAAGAACATTTTAAATAAGTTATATTTTGGCTTTTGGTTTAGGTAAAAACGTTTTAATAACATTAAAATGTTGGGTTATGTAAAGGTCATGATAACGTTTTAAAACGTTTTGTATGAAAACACACTACAACAATATTTTTAAATGTTTTCAAAAAATGTTATTGTAAACTATTTTTGCAAACATTTTTGCCAAATATTGTGTCCACACTTAAATATCATTATGTTAAAATATTTGAACCCAGCAAACACAGAAATGTTCTTAAAATGTTTTTTAAAACCTTTTAATAACATTTAAATATCGGGTTATATAAAGGTCATGAAAACGTTTTTAAAACGTTATTGAAAATATTTTGGGCAAACATTTTTCGCAAAATATTTTTCAACTAAAGTAACATTCTGTTTAGAATGTTTTGTATCAAGTTTTCAAGAATGTTTTTGGAATGTTATTAAAACGTTTTTATACCCTTTATATAACCCGACATTTAAACGTTTTCTGTAAAACAGTTTTGTTTGCTGAGCAGTAGATAATCAAAAAATGTTTTTTAAGGTTATGAAAACATTTTATACTCTTAATATACCCTTTATATAACCCGACATTTAAACGTTTTCTGACAACCTTTAATAACCTTTTGCGAATGATGTCGAAAACGTTTTGTGTTTGCTGGGTATCTACCGCTAATAGCAAAACGTTCATCAATGCCCTATCTACTGCTGATAGCAAGTAGTTTATCAAAGCCCTATCTACTGCTGATAGCAAGTAGTTCATCAATGCCCTATCTACTGCTGATAGCAAGTAGTTTATCAAAGCCCTATCTACTGCTGATAACAAGTAGTTCATCAATGCCCTATCTACTGCTGATAGCAAGTAGTTTATCAATGCCCTATCTACTGCTGATAGCAAGTAGTTCATCAATGCCCTATCTACTGCTGATAGCAAGTAGTTCATCAATGCCCTATCTACTGCTGATAACAAGTAGTTTATCAAAGCCCTATCTACTGCTGATAGCAAGTAGTTCATCAATGCCCTATCTACTGCTGATAGCAAGTAGTTCATCAATGCCCTATCTACTGCTGATAGCAAGTAGTTCATCAATGCCCTATCTATTGTTGATATCAAGTATAGTTCATCCATTCCCTATCTAGTACTGCTTAGCGCAAAATAGTTCATCATCAATGCGCTATCTACTGCTAATAACAAGTAGTTCATCAATGCCCTATCTACTGCTGATAGCAAGTAGTTCACCAATGCCCTATCTACTGCTGGTAGCAAGTAGTTCATCAATACGCTATCTACTGCTGATAGCAAATATAGTTTATCAAAGCCCTATCTATTGCTGATAGCAAGTAGTTCATCAATGCGCTATCTACTCCTGATAGCAAGTAGTTCATCAATGCGCCATCTACTGCTGATAGCGAGTAGTTCATATAAATGCCCTATCTACTGCTGATAGCAAGTTTAAGTCGTTCATCAAAGTGATATGGGAAGTATATATTTCGTCGATGCGCTATCTACTTCTGAAAGAAAATCATTCATCAACTATATACGACATAATTATGGGAAAAAAAATCTGGATTATTTCTTAAATTAATGCGAGCCGCAAAAACAAACGCACGAACAAACAAACAAACGATGTTATTTTATTTTAATTTATATTTCAATACCGTATGTTATTTATTTATTTATTTATTTTTTTAAATTTATTTATTTATTTATTTATTTATTTTTTTTTTTGGGTTTTGTTTTGTTTTGTTTTATTTTCTTATTTGCTACTTAAATTAATTTTTAATTCAATTTAGCTTTTATTTAATTTATTTTTTTGAATTTGATCGATTGATGTAGTCAAGCACGTAGTCAAGTAGGTAGGTCAAGTGTAGGCCTATTCGATAATTTTGACAGGATTTCAATTCAGCTTTTAATCTTCTAATTGGGCTGTTGCAGTTCAAATGCACACACCCCATCTGGAAGACATGACCTTACTCTTTCACACAGGGAGTGTATGTTTCAAAGTGAGTCCCCCTTTATCCTTCTGAAATGCATACGCCCTGTGTTGAAGATTAAGGTCATGTCTTCCATCGGGGGTGTATGGATTTTAATTGGAATTACCAATTGAGCATGCGCAGATGTGATGACGATGACGCCAAGTGACCAATTGAGACCAAGTGGCGCGAAAAAGGAATCAAACAGGCTGCGGTGCAGACGAGAGAAGGATGCTCGGAAATTCAGATCGTCTTAATATTTGCAAATTCCAGTGTCAGATTGGTAAGTAATCTGGTTTATTTGTCATTTATCTGCTTAAATTTTGCTCACAGTCACCTCACTATTATGATTAAATTTTAATTCGTAATGATACCAACAAAATGACAGTCAATTTCGGACAGGGATCTCAGGTTAATAAAATAGGTGCCACGGTGCAAAACAAAGTAATAACATGAATAAACAAAACAAGAAAATAAATCGCCATCTTTAGCATAATCACCCGCATCACCGTATTTTTTTTGTCATCTATCATCATCTGTCATCGTCATTATTATCATTATCATCATCGTCAGCCATCATCATAGACTTAGACGACAAAGTTAATGAGTCAAATTGTGACGTTCATCATTGTTCATGATCGATTACCTGGGAACCAAGGGAGAACACTCAGAACAGTGCCAGTGCATTGATTGGTCACCCCAGGTTAAATAAGAAATAAATAGTAGCATGGATACTGATATTGGACTCTATCATTCTTGACATTTGCTTAAAAAGTTACCATCACGGCGTCTTCATTCAGCGTAGTGTTTACAATCCTCCGGAGAAAATAAATAAATAAATAAATTTACCTATTTCTGGCTTTTAGTAACATGAATATTTTTTATTTTCCAGGAACAACATGACTCGCGTAATGTACGAAAGACGTTTGGAGCGACTTGATAAGATACTGCCTGGGAAAACGGAAGACTGAAATCTTGATGGACATAGCTGCAGTGTACACCATTATTCTGAAAAAGTTAAGTAGCCCAATATACCATTCTTTTAAAATTTGTTATTTGTGACTCATTCCCACAAAACATGGAGCATCGTGAGAAGAAAGTGGACTTTATATATGTTAGAAAATTGTTTGAAATTGTACATTTCTCAGAATTGCATGACACTAAATATCTATTGCACCCTTGATAAATTGTACCATATCTTCAAAAGCATCCACAGAACAAAAACAAAATGATCATGAATTATGCGTCTATCTAAATGTCCAGATTTCACCAGATAAATGGTAATGTGAAACTAATATCTCGGCGCTGGAATTGTTGCCTGTTTTTACCTCAGGATTCCGAAATCTTCAAAATATTGGATTCTGTCATATTTACACCAACGTAGACTTCCATTTTACATGGCGTTTTATTTTAGTATTTGAATATACATTGTAATTGTTTGAAAATTTTAATTTTCAGAAAAAACGAGGGCTTTGATTTGAGAAATTTTACATTTATTAGCGCACGTGTACATTGTGTTAATTTTCCCATTCAAGTATTTTAAAGTAAAAGACCGCGCTGATTCCGAACTTGATGTTCAACACATCTTAAGTGATAATGAAATCAAATTTTTTGACATTTTATAATCTTTTGAGAATTATTGAATAAGTAGGTTGAAATTCATTTCATGATACTGAAGCTCAGAATTGATTCCATGCATTATCAGACAATTATCATCGTCAGGTTATTTGGCGATTTCAAGTAATATACCTCGAGCATATCGTACATACAGAAATGTTGGGCTCCTGTAATTTTAGTAGTTTTGATTATGAACACTATCTTCTGGTGAATTGTGTTTGGTTAAAATTTGTAGCTTCAAAAACAAGATGTTGTATTCCTATACGTCGATACCTTAAAATGTGGTGTGTTACTAGGCCTAGTATAATAAACATCTCAAAAAATGTAACTACCCCCCCCCCCCTTAAATAATGATCATTTTTTAATAACGGGTGATTGTATTACAAATCTGTAAAATGTGTTGGAAGCACATTTTGACACCTCATTTGTAGCAATTGACTAAATAATGACGCCACAGCGTACATTTAAATCAATGTAGCCCAAGATTTGAAAGTTGCAGTAAATTCTATTGATTTTGCATTCAGTGTAATGGAAGGAAATCTGTGTAATGATATACTGAGTGTTTTTGTATTGTGCAACTTTCAAATCTGGACATCACTACATTAAATTGACCGGTGTTTTATTGTTTTCTGGGCTATCGTATCAAATGAGGTGTCAAAATGCGCAGAAATAAATTCTGCTTCCAACGCATTTTACAGATTTGTAATACAATAGCCTCTTTTGAATAATGGCCATAATATAAGGGGGTTAGTTACTTTTTTGAGATGTTTACAATCAATTACATTTCTGATTCAGGGTGATGAAATCCACGGTAATGAGTTTTACAAAATCGTGGAAAGAACGTGCAAATCGGATATTTCAATTTTAATATACTGAGCTGATTCACACCCTCTGTATAATAAAACACTAGCAAAATTAAGGCGACTGCCATTTTCTTTGGGAGATGGGTCCAGTAAAAATAAAAATTAACGTGACCAGATTCAATTTGTGTAAATCTCTAAATCTGAGGTTGATCATTTGTATGATCGAGAGCTCTCCTTGCATTCAACTTCATGAACCCATTTCCCGGGGACCCATTTTCAATTGTATTTGAAAAAGGACCCACACTTCAGTTTTATAAACCCTATATTTTAGTATATCAAAATATTATGACTCTCGGTGATTTGTGGGCCCATTTCCAAACAAAATGACAGTAAATTGCAAGTTACTTATCCTACCATACACTGAAAAGATTGGTCAAAAAATGTGGTATAATTTGACAAATTAAAATTAGTCAATGTAAATGAAATATTTATCATTAAAGACAAAAATGCTGAAATGTGCTTGGAATGTTGAGGAAACAATTTATAGCATTTCAAATTAATATTTATCATTAAAAATATTTTCACGACTCATTTTTAATGACAAATTGTTGAGTAATTTATAAAATGACAAATTAATGAATGACAAATTAATGAATGACAATGTAGTTGTGACAAATTAAATGACTAATTTTAATTCATAATTCATCATAAATTTGTCATGCTCATGCACTAAAAATGTTTTTAAACCACATTTTTTGTCGAATTAGTCTTCTCAGTGTAACCTAATCTTATATTTTGCAACACAGTGTATCTCAACCTATAACCTGATCGTGCCTTATAGTAAACCCAGCAACCACAAAACGTCATTTAAACTTAAGGGTATGAAGTGTGTAGGGCCTACAATATTTTAATAGCATTCAAAAACATTTTTGAAAACTTGCTGAAAAACATTCTAACAGAATGATGTTGAAGTGTTTACAAAATATGTTTGCCTAAAATATTTTTCAATAAAATTTCATATAGGCCCTAATGTAATTTTATGTTTGACTAAAATCAAAACGTTAATAATGTTTTAAAACATTTTTATGTTTACTGGGAACACAACTTTCTACATGTAGGCCTATAGTGTAGGCCCAATTAATAATATATCAATATATTTAACTTATTTAAACGCACCTAGCATTACTTTACATAAGAGACCGTTCACAAACACTTGTAAGGGGGCCCCTTTACAGACCTCAACAATTTCAGGGCCCCCTTTTTGACATGAAAAGTATGGGCCATAGAAAAGCATATAAACTTATTATAATTTTTCCAGGAAAATTTGGGTCATTTTTTTTCAGGCCCCTTTTTGCATCAGCCCCCCCCCCCCCACCGTGTTTGTGAACGGTCCCCAATAGCCTAGTCGTACCTAACATAACCCAAGCATGGCACAACCTAACATAACCCAAGCATGGCACAACTTAACATAACCCAAGCATGGCACAACCTAACATAACCTTATCCGTTATAGCACAACCTAACCTAACCTATCCCAAAATCTCACCTAATATACACTGCAAAAACTGTGTCTAGAGATTGAACACTTTTTGTCCTCGATTTGTAAACATGTGCAACATGTCTAACTTCAAAACATCCAGTGTTTAATATCTATAAATATATATATATATATATATTTAGCATTTAAACATGTTTACAAATCGAGGACAAGATAGGTGTCTAGAATGGTGTTTTGCAGTGTAACCATATAACCCAGCACACGGACAGATAGGCTTGGTCTCTAAAATTTTGTTGAAATTTGTTGAAATTATAATCTTTAATATAAACGCGTTTTATGTTGATTTCATCACCCTGTGCCAGAAATATATTATATGGGCCTTTTTTTATAAATTAAAAACCTCCTTGGTATCGGCCCAGACCATGCGACAATACAATAACAGAGAAGTATGCTTTACATTCCCGGGCCTACATTTCTGCACAATAAATATATCAAGGCATATTTCTTTGAATCGCCAACTAACTTTGCGATGCTAATTGTCATGATGCATGCACCGAATCAATAAAGAGCTTCAGTATCATAAAATGAATTTCAACCTGCTTATTAAATCATTCTTAAGGGGGTACTACACCCCTGGCCAATTTTGTCCCTAATTTTGCATTTTTCTCAAAAATTATAGCGCATTGGTGACAAGTAAGATATGTATATTATAGGGCAAGGACTACAACTGCTGCACTGAAAATTCGGCAACTCAAGGCAAGTAGTTATTGATTTATTGATCAAATATTGGTTTTCCTCATTTTTGACTGTAACTCCACAACTGTTGTCTGTGCTGAAATAAAATTTCCAGTGCAGTAGTTGTAGTCCTTGCCCTGTAATATACATATCTTACTTGTCACCAATGCGCTATAATTTTGAGAAAAATGCAAAAATAGGTACAAAATTGGGCAAGGGTGTAGTACCCCCTTAAAAGATCATCAATGTCAAATGATTTGATTTCATTATCATTTAGATGTTATGAACATCAAGTTCGGAATCCGCGTGGCTTCTACATTAAAAAGTAGTTGAAGAGGAAAGTTAACATAATGTACATGTACGCTAATATAAACGTAAAATTGCTCAAATGGGGGCCTTCGTTTTTTCTCAAAATTACGATTTTAAGACGACAGCATTGTACATTTACATACTAAAATGAAATTCCTTGTTAAATGGAAATCTACTTTGGTGTAAATGTGACAAAATCAATATTTTGGATAAATTCCAGGATCCCGAGGTAAAAACGGCCAACCGTTCCAACACCGAGTCATTAATTTCACATTATCATTTATCTGATGAAATCTGGACATTTTAGATGGACGCATAATTTATGATTATTTTTTTTTGTACCATGGATGCTTTTTAAGATATGGAACAATTTATCAAGGGTTCAATATATATTTAGTGTCATGCAATTGAATATATGAATACAAAAGCCACCTAAGTCCATACTTAAACCAAATTGAGTTAAGCATGGGAAAGTGTTCCTTTACATAGGCCTGTCATATGTATGAAAGAACAACTCAAATTCATCCTCTGTGTCTATTGAGCATGTGAAAAATAGCATGTATGAAAGAATCACCCAATTCCATGATTTGAGTCTTGTAACACATTGATTAAAATCCAGTATGTATAAAAGTCCACTTGTAACACATTCATTGCTAGAGAGTGACTTTTGAAAAAAAAAATGGGTTTAATAAAGGAAAGTGTGTGGTTTATATTACATGGCAGAATGCTTATCAACATTATACATACCTGTGCGCTTTATTTTGTATTATCTTACTAGTGGTAATCTCATTCTAACATTGTTGTCTTTGTATATGATTCAAACAACCACCTAAGTCCAAAATTTAAAATGAACCCCACGAAGTCCCTGAAATGCTAATCGTCATACCTAATACAGGTTAATCCACTCATTTGCACGTAAAACTTACCATATTGACCAGGTAAATCTAACTGAAGGAATTAAAATGATACACAGGTTTTTCTCTCAAAATCACTTCCCATGGACTTAGGTGGCTTTTGTATTCATGTATTCAATTTTGAGAAATGTACAATTAAAAACAATTTTCCACAGAAACTTAACATTATTGTTTTAAATATGCTCGACAACCTCAACCGGGGGAACACTCCCTTATAGTGTAACGTGCACGAGTGTCTACCCTTTTTGGAGTACATAGTGATTTTAGTGTTCCACTATTTACGCAGTAGAAACCCGAATATTAGGCATTTTTTCGAAATTTAGTGATTAAAAAAATGCATGCATTCAATCATCTTTCTATTAATTTTATTTTATTTTGCATTATGCCGTACGGAGACTCATAGACCAATCGGAGGAATATTGCCGAAATCAAGTAGGCCTACATCAGAAAAGATCAACGAAGCTATACATGATACACGAGCATGATAAGTAGAGGTGGGCATGCAATGATAGAGGGACCAAAAACACTGATATCTGAAGACCTGCAAAGCGGAGAACCGGAAGGCAAAAGGAAGATTGCACGATGATATAAAATCATGCAGATGGTAGCGGAACAAGGGATGTACAAGACAAGCAGAAATTGAACATTATTGAAGGCTTCACACTACAGAAGATGAAACGGAATAGCAAGGGAAGTGAAGACTATTATAGTTGCACCAATACATTTTGCATTAGGTAAGTTGTCGAAGTAGTAGGTAGACTTTATAAATCTAAGTGTATGTAGCTGGGATGAAAAGCCGACCGTCATGCGAAAAGTTTGACCTTTTGTATATCATAAAGTTTCCCAAAAGACTTAAATAAATGTAGGCATTTTCAACATTTTTATGGCGGCCGGCTTTTCCTCCCAGCTATATAATTATCATTAGATTTATAAAGTTTACTTAGTCAAAAATGTCAATTTTTAATAATTTGCCATACAATTTGCATTATATCGCGAATTTCACAAATTAGAATCAGAAGGATATTACTTGTATTCAGAATGCAATTTGATATGTCTGGTGTGCTCGCGGGTCCCAAACTGTCGAAAGGTGCATGGTTTTCAAAACCCTATAAAGCCTTTGAAACACAGGCCAAAGGGACCTTTCACAAACACTTGTTAGGGGCCTGATGCAAAAAAAAGGGGGGCTGACAATTTTGACCTTCCTAGGGGGGGCCTGAAAAAATTTCCTGGGAAAATTCAGTTTATATGCTTTTCTATGGGGTTGACCCATAATTTTCATGTCAAAAAGGGGAGGGGTCCTGAAATTTGTTGATCTGGAAAGGGGGCCCCCAAAAAATGCTCATTTTGCATATATTTAAGTTTGAGGTCTGTTGAAGCTATAGAAAGAGTAAATGAGCTGATCGATCACCTGTAGATCGGCAACTATAAGGCCTACCGATATTCGATCGCAAGCATAGGCGTAGCGGGTGGGATAACCCCCAATATTTTGCCAGGGGATGGTCAACTAAACTCACCCCCCCCCCCCCCATGTTGACTCCTGTATAATGGGTTTCTGACCAAATTAACATCATATTTTGCCATTTTAGCCCCCAAAATGGCAATTTATTCCACTTTTGAACCATATTTCACCAATTTTGCTTCAATATGGCAACATTTTTTGCGCGCTTTTAAACTTATTTCGTAACCAAAAAGAGCTGGATTCACATTACATGTCGAAAAGAAATCTACGCCACTGATCACATGACCAACCGGTGATCAAATCTGGCCGATTCGAGTTTATTGTCATAACATCCTATAATTATATACATTTTAGCTTTTTATCTAAATAGTTTAATGAATATCCAATTTTCATTTTCATTGCAATTTGGGTCGAAGTAGTTAAGCATGGTATTAAGGATTGTACTGTTTTTGGCAAAATGTTTTGCATTTAAAGCAAATAGTAATGTATTAATCGGAAGTAGTCCCCGTCCTCAATTGGTGATCTAGGTCTGAACAAGTGGTGGCTTAAAAGCTTCGGTCAAATTTTAATTTGATTACTCTTTCCCAAATATTTTAACAGGTCATTTTAAAAAATCGAACATTATGGCTTTAATTGCCTTAAGGGGGTACTACACCCATGTGGTAAATTTGTGACAATTTGTGCATTTTTCTCAAAAAATAATTACACACTGGTTATGTATATTATTATATTAAAGTTATGTATATTATTGGGGCAAGGAATCCAATTACTACACTGAAATTCCAGTGACTCAAGACAAGCGGTTCAGTATATATGATAGGAAAGAGGTAGAGGTACATCTTAGCGGTACCTTATTTCTGATCATAAATAACAAACTGCTTGTCTTGGGTCACTGAAATTCCAGTGTTGTAATTGGATTCCTTGCCCCTATAATATACATAACTTTTGTTACCACTGTGTTATTAGTTTTTGAGAAAAATGCAAAAATAGACAAATTTATCGAGGGGTGTAGTACCCTACATTTTGGTCATCCAAAATTTTATGACCCCCCTATTTCCTTTCCAAAATTACCCCCGTATATTTGGGAAGAAGAAAATGATAGCCCCTACATTCTATGACCTACCAATTATGTTTTCCTGTTTTCTTATATTAAATCGCAAAACTGCCTGACATTGTGATTTTTGTTTTGAAAATTGACCAAAATTGAATTAATCATTTTCATCATATAGGCCTTATGTATTCAAATGCTAGATTGTCCGAGATGAAATGAGTTTTTCTTTCATATATCATACATAACTTAAAAACGTAATTAAAGTTCAATTTTCAAATAAGATTCAACTTCCTTTATGGAAATAAGGTAATTAATATTCATAAATGTGAAAATAATATGAAAAATGTTATACTGAGTACAAGTGGTAATCACACTCACCAAATTAGCAGTTTGGTGATCGCGTGTAGGCTATATGGTCGCATGTCATAAGTTGGGTATGCAAAAAGGGTGGAGGGATTACATTTTTCGGAAAATTGCGCTACAAATTTGATTGGCTTTCCATAACCCCATATCCTACAGCAGTGGTCGATACCTCATTTTAAGCCTAATATTATACTCTTTCAGTCTACTGAAGCATATAATTATACATTATTCAATAAAAAAATCACATCAGTTGAAACGAAAAATGCCAGGGGTGGAGGAGCAGGCGGATGTGGAGCAGGCGGATGCGGGAGTGTGCAATAGGGCCGATGTGAAAATTCACATGTCAGCATGTCAAAACTACTGGTTACTTTTTCAAATCTAGCGAGGCTATGATGTACTGACAGCTTTGAATGTTGAATGTGTACAACTGAAACAATTACTGACTACTTAAGGTGGTACTACACCCCCTGATAAATTTGTGACTAATTTTGCATTTTTCTCAAAAAGTAACTACACACTGGTAACAAAAGTTATGTATATTATAGGGATAAGGACTCCAATTACTTCACTGAAATTTCAGTGATTCAAGACAAGGGTTCATTATATATGTTAAGAAATGAGGTACATTCTAGCGGTACCTCTTTTCTTATCATAAATATAACATACCGCTCGTCTTGAGTCACTGGAATTCAAGTGTAGTAACTGGATTCCTTACCCCTATAATATACATAACTTTTCTTACCAGTGTGTTATTATTTTTTGAGAAAAATGCAAAAATAGTCACAAATTTATCAACAGGTGTAGCGCTACCTTAACGGGTTATATGTTCCATTTTTTTTCATTTTTGATGAAATCCTAGTTGAATTTCAGTATTTTTAGCAACATGCTAATGTACATTTCTCTTCTTGATATTCATTTCCTCAATAATAGAATAACCGTCTCGCTAATTACTTGTAAAAAGGTCATTGACTTTCGCAATGTAATTAACGTACGTACAATTATTTAAATAGTTCATTTGAAACATTAATGTATTGAGAACATATCCTCCAAATCTGATGCCATTCTTGCATAAAATAAAAATTTTACAGTTATTTTTGTAATTGAGGTCCGATTTGAGAAAAACGCATTTGAAAATTGAGATTTACATAGACGCCTGTGTATTAATTAATTAGTAATTAAGCATTATCTCATAAATTAAGCATGTGTTATGGTTAAAAATGGTGTTAATTATTAGAGGTTGTCAATATATACAACATATCAAAAAATAAATTTTTTGTCATTTTTGACCATGTAATTGAAATTGTACCCAACTTATGACATGCGACCATATACATAATCATGATAATGGATTATCGGGATGCTATAGGCCTAGATAATCATGATAATAGATTAACGGGATTTCAGGCAAAATTATGCGACGAGTTAGCTAATATGCAAATAGCCAAATAACATATGACACATGAAGTCACCAGTGTTCTGCAGATTCTTACTTAAAAAGAAACCAAAAAATACACATGTGACACGATCTGGTCCATGGAAGTCAAAGGAGGCAGTTACTATAATCATTACCTATTATACTAAAGTTCTGTGATGTCTATTTTCTTATGTATTTTATTTTATTTTATTGTTTTTCTCTTCATATTTTTTGCCTTTTTCTCAATTTCAAATTTGCCGCCTTTGGCTCCCAAGGACCAGCTCGTGTCACGTTTAGTTTTCACATATCAATTCAACTGTAGCTTTGTAAGTTAGCTTTATACACAAAACGTCAGATCTTTTCGGATAGTGTTTTATAAAAAAAACTATACCTCTCCTTTGTTTTAAGGACGAGATCCACTGCTGACTAGTGACTACCGTCTTCTTCAGGCCATTCACGGAAACAACGCACCTATTGGATCGACTGCCGTATCTTCATGTCAGAGGGCCAAGTGGGACATCCAAAATCGGCAAGGCATCAAAAATTGACAGAACAGACCCAGATATGAATGTTGAGACTTTGCTGTTAATAAATCTTTTTAATCTGAAATTATCAGTTGTTTTACTTTTTTTTTAATTAAAGAAAATATATCGAAATTACTCACAATCTCTTTCAATAATAAATATAGCTTATGGTGATGTCATCTGACTATTGTTTTGTAAAAGTAAAATCACTGATAATTTCAGCAGTGGTCGTTTTATTTCATTGTGCGCATTGTTTCTGGAAGCAGCCAACACAACTAATCAAAAGTTTAATAATGACTCCAATGAACATGGTAAATGTTATATGTAGACATGTGTCTATCTCAGCCCAATTTGGGTGCAATTTTGTCAACACCCAGTTTAGATTTGGACAACACAACAACTTTTGTAGTGTATGACAAAACATTTCAAATAGCGTGTTTTATTTAATACATATTACTTTTTTTAATTTTGTGAAACAAATTTTAGGCCTATTACGGGAATCCCGACGCTGCGTGTGATCATTTTTGTGGTAGGCCTATCTGACGGTAATCCCATTTATTAACACTAACCTTCACACGTATGTGACTGTTGCCTTAGCTTGCATTGGCAAAAATACCTACTAACATTATACCTTGCTAACACCGCAACGTTGTAAAACGTAGCAATTTTACGACGTTGTGACAACGTTAAATGACGTTGTGTGTTACTCGGTTAACCCTAACCTTGGGTTGGCACTATGGCACTGTAACAATAACCCTAACATAACCATAAAACTAACCTAACCACCATTAGCACGACTCAAGGGTGGTCTTAACCCTGGAATTATGAAAAAACTTTTGGGCCTCATAACTGCTCAATTGTTGGTCTAAAGTATATGAAAGTATACATAGGCCTATTTAGATTTCCATAATTTCAGGGTTCATACCACCCTTAAAGGATCTATACTTTGCAGGGATGTGAAGTTCATGTCAACGTTTTGCACATAACTCAATATATTTCGTCAACCCACACGCACATGACCAAATTATCAAATAGACCTTCGTCAATTTTAAATCGGAACTAATGACATTAAAATGATCACGCATTTTGCGCACTTAATTGCGATTTACGCGAATAATTATGTGAATATTCATGAGATCATATGAAATGAGAATATTCATGAGGTCATGTCATAATGTGAATATTCATATGAGTAGATAGTCATCAGGTAATGAAAATATAATAGTGAAAATGCTTTACATTAAAATATTAATCGTGATAAAACCACACACTTCTTCTGAAGTAAATTGAACAAATGTATTTTTATAGGAGTTGCGTGGTTTGTGTGATCGAATATTAATCAACATTTAAATATTTTTAAATCTGAATATTCAAATTTATAAGAATATTACAATTTTATGAATATTAATTGTATATTATGATATATGTTAAAATATTTATTCATCATTCGTTGGATGAAGTTTTAAGAATATTCCATTTTTTATTTTTATTTTTTGAATATTTTCAACAGGTAACATTGTTATGTCAATAATATCAATAAAAATGTGAATATTCCGAATATTTTAAAATTCACGAGATGATTCAACTTCATAATTTATGCCTATTCAGATTTTTTAAAATTTTGTATGAATATTCAAATTGTAATAGAAATTTAATATTAAAAATCGTAAATATTTGAATTGTTAATAAAAATTTGAATATTCATAGAAATTTATATTAAAAACATTCATAAAATTTGAATATACAATTATACAGGTTTCAGTATTTTCATAATTATTGTTTCATCAATTTTTATAATGTAAATGAATATTTAAATTCAAATTTGAATAATTAAATTTATATTCAAACTTATATATTCAAATGTAAATTTATATATTTAAATGAATATTCAAATTTATATATTCGAAATTTATATAGCTATTCGAATTTATATAGCTATTCGAATTTATATAGCATCTGGTTATATTATTAAAAATGTGCATCTCATTAAAAATATGTATATCATTAAAAATAAAATTTGCATCTTTAAAATATGCATATCATTAAAATTAGAAATATGCATATCATTAAAATATGCATATCATTAAAATATGCATATCATTAAAATATGCATATCATTAAAATTAAAAATATGCATTTCATTAAAATATGCATATCATTAAAATTAGAAATATGCATATCATTAAAATTAAAAATATGCATATCATTAAAATATGCATATCATTAAAATATGCATATCATTAAAATATGCATATCATTAAAATATGCATATCATTAAAATATGCATATCATTAAAATTTAAAATATGCATATCATTAAAATTTAAAAAATGCATATCATTAAAAATAAAAATATGCATATCATTAAAATTAGAAATATGCATATCATTAAAATTAAAAATATGAATATCATTAAAATATGCATATCATTAAAAAATGCATATCATTAAAATTAAAAATATGCATCTCATTAAAATATGCATATCATTAAAATTAAAAATATGCATATCATTAAAATATGCATATCATTAAAATATGCATCTCATTAAAATTTGCATCTCATTAAAATTTGCATCTCATTAAAATATGCATATCATTAAAATGTGCATATCATTAAAATTAAAAATATGCATATCATTAAAATATGCATATCATTAAAATATGCATATCATTAAAATTAGAAATATGCATATCATTAAAATTAAAAATATGCATATCATTAAAATATGCATATCATTAAAATATGCATATCATTAAAATAGGCATATCATTAAAATTTAAAATATTCAGATCAGTAAAATATGCATATCATTAAAATTAAAAATATGCATATCATTAAAATATGCATATCATTAAAAATATGCATATCATTAAAATTAAAAATATACATATCATTAAAATTAAAAATATGCATATCATTAAAATTAAAAATATGCATATCATTAAAATTTAAAAAATGCATATCATTAAAAATATGCATATCATTAAAATTAAAAATATGCATATCATTAAAATTAAAAATATGCATATCATTAAAATTAAAAATATGCATATCATTAAAATTTAACAAATGCATATCATTAAAAATATGCATATCATTAAAATTAAAAATATGCATATCATTAAAATTAAAAATATGCATATCATTAAAATTAAAAATATGCATATCATTAAAATTAAAAATATGCATATCATTAAAATTAAAAATATGCATATCATTAAAATTAAAAATATGCATATCATTAAAATTAAAAATATGCATATCATTAAAATTAAAAATATGCATATCATTAAAATTAAAAATATGCATATCATTAAAATATGTATATCATTAAAATATGCATATCATTAAAATATGCATATCATTAAAATATGCATATCATTAAAATATGCATATCATTAAAATTAGAAATATGCATATCATTAAAATTAAAAATATGCATATCATTAAAATATGTATATCATTAAAATATGCATATCATTAAAATATGCATATCATTAAAATATGCATATCATTAAAATATGCATATCATTAAAATTTAAAATATGCATATCATTAAAATATGCATATCATTAAAATATGCATATCATTAAAATATGCATATCATTAAAATTAAAAATATGCATATCATTAAAATTAAAAATATGTATATCATTAAAAATAAAATTTGCATCTTATAAAAATATGCATATCATTAAAATATGCATATCATTAAAATATGCATATCATTAAAATTAAAAATATGAATATCATTAAAATCTGAATATCATTAAAATATGCATATCATTAAAATATGCATATCATTAAAATATGCATATCATTAAAATATGCATATCATTAAAATATGCATATCATTAAAATATGCATATCATTAAAATATGCATATCATTAAAATATGCATATCATTAAAATATGCATATCATTAAAATATGCATTTCATTAAAATATGCATATCATTAAAATATGCATATCATTAAAATTAAAAATATGCATATCGTTAAAATTAAAAATATGCATATCATTAAAATTAAAAATATGCATATCATTAAAAATAAAATTTGCATCTTATTAAAATTTAAAATATGCATATCATTAAAATTAAAAATATGCATCTCATTAAAAAATGCATATCATTAAAATATGCATATCATTAAAATTAAAAATATGCATCTCATTAAAAATGCATATCATTAAAATATGCATATCATTAAAATTAGAAATATGCATCTTATTAAAATTTAAAATATGCATATCATTAAAATTAAAAATATGCATCTCATTAAAAAATGCATATCATTAAAATATGCATATCATTAAAATTAAAAATATGCATCTCAAAAAAATATGCATATCATTAAAATTAAAAATGCATATCATTAAAATTAAAAATATGAATATAATTAAAATATGCATATCATTAAAATATGCATATCATTAAAATATGCATCTCATTAAAATTTGCATCTCATTAAAATTTGCATCTCATGAAAATATGCATATCATTAAAATATGCATATCATTACAATTAGAAATATGCATATCATTAAAATTTAAAATATGCATATCATTAAAATATGCATATCATTAAAATATGCATATCATTAAAATTTAAAATATGCATATCATTAAAATATGCATATCATTAAAATATGCATATCATTAAAATATGCATATCATTAAAATATGCATATCATTAAAATATGCATATCATTAAAATATGCATATCATTAAAATTTAAAATATGCATATCATTAAAATTTAAAAAATGCATATCATTAAAAATATGCATATCATTAAAAATATGCATATCATTAAAATTAAAAATATGCAAATCATTAAAATTAAAATATGCATATCATTAAAATATGCATATCATTAAAATATGCATATCATTAAAATATGCATATCATTAAAATATGCATATCATTAAAATTTAAAATATGCATATCATTAAAAATATGCATATCATTAAAAATATGCATATCATTAAAATTAAAAATATGCATATCATTAAAATTAAAAATATGCATATCATTAAAATTAAAAATATGCATTCGAATAGCTAAATAGATAAATTCGAATAGCTAAATTCGAATAGATAAATTCGAATAGATAAATTCGAATAGATAAATTCGAATAGCTAAATTCGAATAGATAAATTCGAATAGATAAATTCGAATAGATAAATTCGAATAGATAAATTCGAATAGATAAATTCGAATAGATAAATTCGAATAGATAAATTCGAATAGATAAATTCGAATAGATAAATTCGAATAGATAAATTCGAATAGATAAATTCGAATAGATAAATTCGAATAGATAAATTCGAATAGATAAATTCGAATAGATAAATTCGAATAGATAAATTCGAATAGATAAATTCGAATAGATAAATTCGAATAGATAAATTCGAATAGATAAATTCGAATAGATAAATTCGAATAGATAAATTCGAATAGATAAATTCGAATAGATAAATTCGAATAGATAAATTCGAATAGATAAATTCGAATAGATAAATTCGAATAGATAAATTCGAATAGATAAATTCGAATAGATAAATTCGAATAGATAAATTCGAATAGATAAATTCGAATAGATAAATTCGAATAGATAAATTTCGAATAGATAAATTCGAATAGATAAATTCGAATAGATAAATTCGAATAGATAAATTCGAATAGATAAATTCGAATAGATAAATTCGAATAGATAAATTCGAATAGATAAATTCGAATAGATAAATTCGAATAGATAAATTCGAATAGATAAATTCGAATAGATAAATTCGAATAGATAAATTCGAATAGATAAATTCGAATAGATAAATTCGAATAGATAAATTCGAATAGATAAATTCGAATAGATAAATTCGAATAGATAAATTCGAATAGATAAATTCGAATAGATAAATTCGAATAGATAAATTCGAATAGATAAATTCGAATAGATAAATTCGAATAGATAAATTCGAATAGATAAATTCGAATAGATAAATTCGAATAGATAAATTCGAATAGATAAATTCGAATAGATAAATTCGAATAGATAAATTCGAATAGATAAATTCGAATAGATAAATTCGAATAGATAAATTCGAATAGATAAATTCGAATAGATAAATTCGAATAGATAAATTCGAATAGATAAATTCGAATAGATAAATTCGATAAATTCGAATAGATAAATTCGAATAGATAAATTCGAATAGATAAATTCGAATAGATAAATTCGAATAGATAAATTCGAATAGATAAATTCGAATAGATAAATTCGAATAGATAAATTCGAATAGATAAATTCGAATAGATAAATTCGAATAGATAAATTCGAATAGATAAATTCGAATAGATAAATTCGAATAGATAAATTCGAATAGATAAATTCGAATAGATAAATTCGAATAGATAAATTCGAATAGATAAATTCGAATAGATAAATTCGAATAGATAAATTCGAATAGATAAATTCGAATAGATAAATTCGAATAGATAAAAATTCGAATAGATAAATTCGAATAGATAAATTCGAATAGATAAATTCGAATAGATAAATTCGAATAGATAAATTCGAATAGATAAATTCGAATAGATAAATTCGAATAGATAAATTCGAATAGATAAATTCGAATAGATAAATTCGAATAGATAAATTCGAATAGATAAATTCGAATAGATAAATTCGAATAGATAAATTCGAATAGATAAATTCGAATAGATAAATTCGAATAGATAAATTCGAATAGATAAATTCGAATAGATAAATTCGAATAGATAAATTCGAATAGATAAATTCGAATAGATAAATTCGAATAGATAAATTCGAATAGATAAATTCGAATAGATAAATTCGAATAGATAAATTAGAATAATAGATAAATTCGAATAGATAAATTCGAATAGATAAATTCGAATAGATAAATTCGAATAGATAAATTCGAATAGATAAATTCGAATAGATAAATTCGAATAGATAAATTCGAATAGATAAATTCGAATAGATAAATTCGAATAGATAATTCGAATAGATAATTCGAATAGATAATTCGAATAGATAATTCGAATAGATAATTCGAATAGATAATTCGAATAGATATATTCGAATAGATATATTCGAATAGCTACATATATTCGAATAGCTACATATATTCGAATAGCTACATATATTCGAATAGCTACATATATTCGAATAGCTACATATATTCGAATAGCTACATATATTCGAATAGCTACATATATTCGAATAGCTACATATATTCGAATAGCTACATATATTCGAATAGCTACATATATTCGAATAGCTACATATATTCGAATAGCTACATATATTCGAATAGCTACATATATTCGAATAGCTACATATATTCGAATAGCTACATATATTCGAATAGCTACATATATTCGAATAGCTACATATATTCGAATAGCTACATATATTCGAATAGCTACATATATTCGAATAGCTACATATATTCGAATAGCTACATATATTCGAATAGCTACATATATTCGAATAGCTACATAAATTCGAATAGCTACATAAATTCGAATAGCTACATAAATTCGAATAGCTACATATATTCGAATAGCTACATATATTCGAATAGCTACATATATTCGAATAGCTACATATATTCGAATAGCTACATATATTCGAATAGCTACATATATTCGAATAGCTACATAAATTCGAATAGCTACATAAATTCGAATAGCTACATAAATTCGAATAGCTACATAAATTCGAATAGCTACATAAATTCGAATAGCTACATAAATTCGAATAGCTACATAAATTCGTATATATAAATTTGAATATATAAATTTACATTTGAATATATAAGTTTGAATATACATTTAATTATGAAAATTTGAATTTAAATATTCATTTACATTATAAAAAATTGATGAAACAATAATTATGAAAATACTGAAACCTGTATAATTGTATATTCAAATTTTATGAATGTTTTTAATATAAATTTCTATGAATATTAAAATTTTATTAACAATCCATTGTGTATTATATAAATATTGAAAAAAAAATCAAATTTAGACGAGTATTCAATTTTGAATATTCAAATATTTACGATTTTTAATATGAAATTTCTAATATTACAATTTGAATATTCATACAAAATTTAAAAAATCTGAATTATGAAGTTGAATCATCTCGTGAATTTTAAAGTATTCGGAATATTCACATTTTTATTGATATTATTGACATAACAATATTTGTTACCTGTTGAAAATATTCAAAAAATAAAAATAAAAATAACTAAAAAATGGAATATTCTTAAAACTTCATCCAACGAATGATGAATAAATATTTTAACATATATCATAATATACAATGAATATTCATAAAATTGTAATATTCTTATAAATTTGAATATTCAGATTTTTAAAAATATTTAAAAATATTTAAATGTTGATTAATATTCGATCACACAAACCACGCAACTCCTATAAAAAATACATTTGTTCAATTTACTTCAGAAGAAGTGTGTGGTTTTATCACGATTAATATTTTAATGTAAAACATTTTCACTATTATATTTTCATTACCTGATGACTATCTACTCATATGAATATTCACATTATGACATGACCTCATGAATATTCTCATTTCATATGATCTCATGAATATTCACATAATTATTCGCGTAAATCGCAATTAAGTGCGCAAAATGCGTGATCATTTTAATGTCATTAGTTCCGATTTAAAATTGACGTAGGTCTATTTGATAATTTGGTCATGTGCGTGTGGGTTGGCGAAATATATTGAGTTATGTGCAAAACGTTGACATGAACTTCACATCCCTGCAAAGTGTAGTGGTATAGATCCTTTAAGGGTGGTATGAACCCTGAAATAATGGAAATCTAAATAGGCCTATGTATACTTTCATATACTTTAGACCAACAATTTAGCTGTTATGAGGCCCAAAAGTTTTTTCATAATTCCAGGGTTAAGACCACCCTTGAGTCGTGCTAATGGTGGTTAGGTTAGTTTTATGGTTATGTTAGGGTTATTGTTACAGTGCCATAGTGCCAACCCAAGGTTAGGGTTAACCGAGTAACACACAACGTCATTTAACGTTGTCACAACATCGTAAAATTGCTACAACGTTTTACAACGTTGAGGTGTTAGCAAGGTATAATGTTAGTAGGTATTTTTGCCAATGCAAGCTAAGGCAACAGTCACATACGTGTGAAGGTTAGTGTTAATAAATGGGATTACCGTCAGATAGGCCTACCACAAAAATGATCACACGCAGCGTCGGGATTCCCGTAATAAATTAAAAATTAAATTAAAAAAGTAATATGTATTAACTAAAACACGGTCGTTGAATTTTTTGTCATACACTACAAAAGTTGTTGTGTTGTCCAAATCTAAACTGGGTGTTGACAAAATTGCACCCAAATTGGGCTGAGATAGGCCTAGACACATGTCTACATATAACATTTACCATGTTCATTAGAGTCTACATATATTCGAATAGCTACATATATTCGAATAGCTACATATATTCGAATAGCTACATATATTCGAATAGCTACATATATTCGAATAGCTACATAAATTCGAATAGCTACATAAATTCGAATAGCTACATATATTCGAATAGCTACATATATTCGAATAGCTACATATATTCGAATAGCTACATATATTCGAATAGCTACATATATTCGAATAGCTACATATATTCGAATAGCTACATAAATTCGAATAGCTACATAAATTCGAATAGCTACATAAATTCGAATAGCTACATAAATTCGAATAGCTACATAAATTCGAATAGCTACATAAATTCGTATATATAAATTTGAATATATAAATTTACATTTGAATATATAAGTTTGAATATACATTTAATTATGAAAATTTGAATTTAAATATTCATTTACATTATAAAAAATTGATGAAACAATAATTATGAAAATACTGAAACCTGTATAATTGTATATTCAAATTTTATGAATGTTTTTAATATAAATTTCTATGAATATTCAAATTTTATTAACAATCCATTGTGTTTTTTATGAATATTGAAAAAAAAATCAAATTTAGACGAGTATTCAATTTTGAATATTCAAATATTTACGATTTTTAATATGAAATTTCTAATATTACAATTTGAATATTCATACAAAATTTAAAAAAATCTGAATTATGAAGTTGAATCATCTCGTGAATTTTAAAGTATTCGGAATATTCACATTTTTATTGATATTATTGACATAACAATATTTGTTACCTGTTGAAAATATTCAAAAAATAAAAATAAAAATAACTAAAAAATGGAATATTCTTAAAACTTCATCCAACGAATGATGAATAAATATTTTAACATATATCATAATATACAATGAATATTCATAAAATTGTAATATTCTTATAAATTTGAATATTCAGATTTTTAAAAATATTTAAAAATATTTAAATGTTGATTAATATTCGATCACACAAACCACGCAACTCCTATAAAAATACATTTGTTCAATTTACTTCAGAAGAAGTGTGTGGTTTTATCACGATTAATATTTTAATGTAAAACATTTTCACTATTATATTTTCATTACCTGATGACTATCTACTCATATGAATATTCACATTATGACATGACCTCATGAATATTCTCATTTCATATGATCTCATGAATATTCACATAATTATTCGCGTAAATCGCAATTAAGTGCGCAAAATGCGTGATCATTTTAATGTCATTAGTTCCGATTTAAAATTGACGTAGGTCTATTTGATAATTTGGTCATGTGCGTGTGGGTTGGCGAAATATATTGAGTTATGTGCAAAACGTTGACATGAACTTCACATCCCTGCAAAGTGTAGTGGTATAGATCCTTTAAGGGTGGTACAGGGTGTATCAAAATGATTGGTACCCATCAATTTTGATGTTTATTGAAAAGCCTACCTCTTCCAAATACACTTTTGGATACATTTGAAATATCCAGAATGTATAGTTTATGACTTGTTTTTGCAATTAATTTACAAATTATTTGGATCTTATGTTGAATTTTGATCTGTCAGGCTCATCCATTATCGATGAAAACTGATGGGTACCAATCATTTTGATACAGCTTGTATGAACCCTGAAATAATGGAAATCTAAATAGGCCTATGTATACTTTCATATACTTTAGACCAACAATTTAGCTGTTATGAGGCCCAAAAGTTTTTTTCATAATTCCAGGGTTAAGACCACCCTTGAGTCGTGCTAATGGTGGTTAGGTTAGTTTTATGGTTATGTTAGGGTTATTGTTACAGTGCCATAGTGCCAACCCAAGGTTAGGGTTAACCGAGTAACACACAACGTCATTTAACGTTGTCACAACATCGTAAAATTGCTACAACGTTTTACAACGTTGAGGTGTTAGCAAGGTATAATGTTAGTAGGTATTTTTGCCAATGCAAGCTAAGGCAACAGTCACATACGTGTGAAGGTTAGTGTTGATAAATGGGATTACCGTCAGATAGGCCTACCACAAAAATGATCACACGCAGCGTCGGGATTCCCGTAATAAATTAAAAATTAAATTAAAAAAGTAATATGTATTAACTAAAACACGGTCGTTGAATTGTTTGTCATACACTACAAAAGTTGTTGTGTTGTCCAAATCTAAACTGGGTGTTGACAAAATTGCACCCAAATTGGGCTGAGATAGGCCTAGACACATGTCTACATATAACATTTACCATGTTCATTAGAGTCATTAAAGTCATTATTAAACTTTTGATCAGTTGTGTTGACTGCATCCAGAAACAATGCGCACAATGAAATAAAACGACCACTGCTGAAATTATCAGTGATTTTACTTTTACAAAACAATAGTCAGATGACATCACCAGAAGCTATATTTATTATTGAAAGAGATTGTGAGTAATTTCGATATATTTTCTTTATTTAAAAAAAAAAGTAAAACCACTGATAATTTCAGATTAAAAGATTTATTAACAGCAAAGTCTCAACATTCATATCTGGGTCTGTTCTGTCAATTTTGATGCCTTGCCGATTTTGGATGTCCCACTTGGCCCTCTGACATGAAGATACGGCAGTCGATCCAATAGGTAAACAATGGTAAACAGCTGCGTTGTTTCCGTGAATGGCCTGAAGAAGACAGTAGTCACTAGTCAGCAGTGGATCTCGTCCTTAAAACAAAGGAGAGGTATAGTTTTTTTTATAAAACACTATCCGAAAAGATCTGACGTTTTGTGTAAAGCTAACTTACAAAGCTACAGTTGAATTGATATGTGAAAACTAAACGTGACACGAGCTGGTCCTTGGGAGCCAAAGGCGGCAAATTTGAAATTGAGAAAAAGGCAAAAAATATGAAGAGAAAAACAATAAAATAAAATACATAAGAAAATAGACATCACAGAACTTTAGTATAATAGGTAATGATTATAGTAACTGCCTCCTTTGACTTCCATGGACCAGATCGTGTCACATGTGTATTTTTTGGTTTCTTTTTAAGTAAGAATCTGCAGAACACTGGTGACTTCATGTGTCATATGTTATTTGGCTATTTGCATATTAGCTAACTCGTCGCATAATCTTGCCTGAAATCCCGTTAATCTAGTATCATGATTATCTAGGCCTATAGCATCCCGATAATCCATTATCATGATTATGTATATAGCCTACACGCGATCACCAAACTGCTAATTTGGTGAGTGTGATTACCTCTTGTACTCAGTATAACATTTTTCATATTATTTTCACATTTATGAATATTAATTACCTTATTTCCATAAAGGAAGTTGAATCTTATTTGAAAATTGAACTTTAATTACGTTTTTAAGTTATGTATGATATATGAAAGAAAAACTCATTTCATCTCGGACAATCTAGCATTTGAATACATAAGGCCTATATGATGAAAAATGATTAATTCAATTTTGGTCAATTTTCAAAACAAAAATCACAATGTCAGGCAGTTTTGCGATTTAATATAAGAAAACGGGAAAACATAATTGGTAGGTCATAGAATGTAGGGGCTATCATTTTCTTCTTCCCAAATATATGGGGGTAATTTTGGAAAGGAAATAGGGGGGTCATAAAATTTTGGATGACCAAAATGTAGGGTACTACACCCCTCGATAAATTTTTTCTCAAAAACTAATAACACAGTGGTAACAAAAGTTATGTATATTATAGGGGCAAGGAAGCCAATTACAACACTGGAATTTCAGTGACCCAAGACAAGCAGTTTGTTATTTATGATCAGAAATAAGGTACCGCTAAGATGTACCTCTACCTCTTTCCTATCATATATACTGAACCGTTTGTCTTGAGTCACTGGAATTTCAGTGTAGTAATTGGATTCCTTGCCCCAATAATATACATAACTTTTGTTACCAGTGTGTAATTATTTTTTGAGAAAAATGCACAAATTGTCACAAATTTACCACATGGGTGTAGTACCCCCTTAAGGCAATTAATGCCATAATGTTCGATTTTTTAAAATGATCTGTTAAAATATTTGGCAAAGAGTAATCAAATTAAAATTTGACCGAAGCTTTTAAGCCACCACTTGTTCAGACCTAGATCACCAATTGAGGACGGGGACTACTTCCGATTAAATACATTACTATTTGCTTTAAATGCAAAACATTTTGCCAAAAACAGTACAATCCTTAATACCATGCTTAACTACTTCGACCCAAATTGCAATGAAAATGAAAATTGGATATTCGTTAAACTATTTAGATAAAAAGCTAAAATGTATATAATTATAGGATGTTATGACAATAAACTCGAATCGGCCAGATTTGATCACCGGTTGGTCATGTGATCAGTGGCGTAGATTTCTTTTCGACATGGGGGGATGGGGTTGGAAAAAATTTCTTGAAGTAATGTGAATCCAGCTCTTTTTGGTGACGAAATAAGCGCGCGAAAAATGTTGCCATATTGAAGCAAAATTGGTGAAATATGGTTCAAAAGTGGAATAAATTCGCTCGAAGCGCGCCAAAATTGCCATTTTGGGGGCTAAAATGGCAAAATATGATGTTAATTTGGTCAGAAACCCATTATACAGGCGTCAACATGGGGGGGGGGGGGAGTTTAGTTGACCATCCCCCTGGCAAAATATTGGGGGGTTATCCCACCCGCTACGCCTATGCTTGCGATCGAATATCGGTAGGCCTTATAGTTGCCGATCTACAGGTGATCGATCAGCTCATTTACTCTTTCTATAGCTTCAACAGACCTCAAACTTAAATATATGCAAAATGAGCATTTTTTTGAAAAAAATAAGCGGCAACTAATAATTAGGGACCGTTCACAAACACTTTTTAGGGGGCCTGATGAAAAAATTTGTTATCGCGAAAATTTTTCGGGGCCCCCTTTACAGATCAACAAATTTCAGGACCCCCTCCCCTTTTTGACATGAAAATTATGGGTCAACCCCATAGAAAAGCATATAAACTGAATTTTCCCAGGAAAATTTTTCAGGCCCCCTAGAAAGGTCAAAAATTTCAGCCCCCCCTTTTTTTTTTGCATCAGGCCCCTAACAAGTGTTTGTGAACGGTCCCTTTGGCCTGTGTTTCAAAGGCCTTATAGGGTTTTTAAACCCATGCACCTTTCGACAGTTTGGGACCCGCGAGCACACCAGACATATCAAATTGCATTCTGAATACAAGTAATGTCCTTCTGATTCTAATTTGTGAAATTCGCGATATAATGCAAATTTCATGACAAATTATTAAAAATTGACATTTTTGACTAAGTAAACTTTATAAATCTAATGATAATTATATAGCTGGGAGGAAAAGCCGGCCGCCATAAAAATGTTGAAAATGCATACATTTATTTAAGTCTTTTGGGAAACTTTATGATATACAAAAGGTCAAACTTTTCGCATGACGGTCGGCTTTTCATCCCAGCTACATACACTTAGATTTATAAAGTCTACCTACTACTTCGACAACTTACCTAATGCAAAATGTAATGGTGCAACTATAATAGTCTTCACTTCCCCTCGCTATTCCGTTTCATCTTCTGTAGTGTGAAGCCTTCAATAATGTTCAATTTCTGCTTGTCTTGTACATCCCTTGTTCCGCTACCATCTGTATGATTTTATATCATCGTGCAATCTTCCTTTTGCCTTCCGGTTCTCCGCTTTGCAGGTCTTCAGATATCAGTGTTTTGGTCCCTCTATCATTGCATGCCCACCTCTACTTATCATGCTCGTGTATATCATGTATAGCTTCGTTGATCTTTTCTGATGTAGGCCTACTTGATTTCGGCAATAGTCCTCCGATGGGTCTATGAGTCTCCGTACGGCATAATGCAAAATAAAATAAAATTAATAGAAAGATGATTGAATGCATGCATTTTTTTAATCACTAAATTTCGAAAAAATGCCTAATATTCGGGTTTCTACGGCGTAAATAGTGGAACACTAAAAAAGGGTAGACACTCATGCACGTTACACTATAAGGGAGTGTTCCCCCGGTTGAGGTTGTCGAGCATATTTAAAACAATAATGTAAAGTTTCTGTGGACTTATACTTTAGAAAATTGTTTTTAATTGTACATTTCTCAAAATTGCATGACACTTAATATATATTGAACCCTTGATAAATTGTTCCATATCTTAAAAAGCATCCACGGTACAAATAACAAATAATCATAAATTGTGCGTCCATCTAAAATGTCCAGATTTCATCAGATAAATGATAATGTGAAATTAATGACTCGGTGTTGGAACGGTTGGCCGTTTTACCTCGGGATCCTGGAATTTATCCAAAATATTGATTTTGTCACATTTACACCAAAGTAGATTTCCATTTAACAAGGAATTTCATTTTAGTATGTAAATGTACAATGCTGTCGTCTTAAAATCGTAATTTTGAGAAAAAAACGAAGGCCCCCCATTTGAGCAATTTTACGTTTATATTAGCGTACATGTACATTATGTTAACTTTCCTATTCAACTACTTTTTAATGTAGAAGCCACGCGGATTCCGAACTTGATGTTCATAACATCTAAATGATAATGAAATCAAATCATTTGACATTGATGATCTTTTAAGAATGATTTAATAAGCAGGTTGAAATTCATTTTATGATACTGAAGCTCTTTATTGATTCGGTGCATGCATCATGACAATTAGCATCGCAAAGTTAGTTCGCGATTCAAAGAAATATGCCTTGATATATTTATTGTGCAGAAATGTAGGCCCGGGAATGTAAAGCATACTTCTCTGTTATTGTATTGTTGCATGGTCTGGGCCGATACCAAGGAGGTTTTTAATTTTTAAAAAAGGCCCATATAATATATTTCTGGCACAGGGTGATGAAATCAACATAAAACGCGTTTATATTAAAGATTATAATTTCAACAAATTTCAACAAAATTTTAGAGACCAAGCCTATCTGTCCGTGTGCTGGGTTATATGGTTACACTGCAAAACACCATTCTAGACACCTATCTTGTCCTCGATTTGTAAACATGTTTAAATGCTAAATATATATTATATAGATATTAAACACTGGATGTTTTGAAGTTAGACATGTTGCACATGTTTACAAATCGAGGACAAAAAAGTGTTCAATCTCTAGACACAGTTTTTGCAGTGTATATTAGGAGAGATTTTGGGATAGGTTAGGTTAGGTTGTGCTATAACGGATAAGGTTATGTTAGGTTGTGCCATGCTTGGGTTATGTTAGGTTGTGCCATGCTTGGGTTATGTTAGGTTGTGCCATGCTTGGGTTATGTTAGGTTGTGCCATGCTTGGGTTATGTTAGGTTGTGCCATGCTTGGGTTATGTTAGGTTGTGCCATGCTTGGGTTATGTTAGGTACGACTAGGCTATTGGGGACCGTTCACAAACACGGTGGGGGGCTGATGCAAAAAGGGGGCCTGAAAAAAATGATTTAGAGATTTACACAAATTGAATCTGGTCACGTTAATTTTTATATTTACTGGACCCATCTCCCAAAGAAAATGGCAGTCGTCTTAATTTTGCTAGTGTTTTATTATACAGAGGGCGTGAATCAGCTATATTAAAATTGAAATATCCGATTTGCACGTTCTTTCCACGATTTTGTAAAACTCATTACCGTGGATTTCATCACCCTGAATCAGAAATGTAATTGATTGTAAACATCTTTAAAAAAAAGTAACTAACCCCCCTTAAATTATGGCCATTATTCAAAAAGAGGCTATTGTATTACAAATCTGTAAAATGCGTTGGAAGCAGAATTTATTTCTGCGCATTTTGACACCTCATTACGATAGCCCAAAAAACAATACAACACCGGTCAATTTAATGTAGTGATGTCCAGATTTTACAATACAAAAACACTCAGTATATCATTACACAGACTTCCTTCCATTACACTGAATGCAAAATCAATAGAATTTACTGCAACTTTCAAATCTTGGGCTACATTGATTTAAATGTACGCTGTGGCGTCATTATTTAGTCAATTGCTACAAATGAGGTGTCAAAATGTGCTTCCAACACATTTTACAGATTTGTAATACAAATCACCCGTTTTTTTTTAAAAAATGATCATTATTTAAGGGGGGTAGTTACTTTTTTTGAGATGTTTATTATAATAGGCCTAGTAACACACCACATATAGGCGTATAGGCATACAACATCTTGTTTTTGCAGCTACAAATTTTAACCAAACACAATTCACCAGAAGGTAGTGTTCATGATCAAAACTACTAAAATTACAGGGAGCCCAACATTTCTGTATATGTACGATATACTCGAGGTATATTACTTGAAATCGCCAAATAACCTGACGATGATAATTGTCTGATAATGCATGGAATCAATTCTGAGCTTCAGTATCATGAAATGAATTTCAACCTACTTATTCAATAATTCTCAAAAGATTATAAAATGTCAAAGAGATGTGATGAACATCAAGTTCGGAATCAGCGCGGTCTTTTACTTTAAAATACTTGAATGGGAAAATTAACACAATGTACACGTGCGCTAATAAATGTAAAATTTCTCAAATCAAAGCCCTCGTTTTTTCTGAAAATAAATATTTTCAAACAATTACAATGTATATTCAAATACTAAAATAAAACGCCATGTAAAATGGAAGTCTACGTTGGTGTAAATATGACAGAATCCAATATTTTGAAGATTTCGGAATCCTGAGGTAAAAACAGGCAACAATTCCAGCGCCGAGATATTAGTTTCACATTACCATTTATCTGATGAAATCTGGACATTTAGATAGACGCATAATTCATGATCATTTTGTTTTTGTTCTGTGGATGCTTTTGAAGATATGGTACAATTTATCAAGGGTGCAATAGATATTTAGTGTCATGCAATTCTGAGAAATGTACAATTTCAAACAATTTTCTAACATATATAAAGTCCACTTTCTTCTCACGATGCTCCATGTTTTGTGGGAATGGGTCACAAATAACAAATTTTAAAAGAATGGTATATTGGGCTACTTAACTTTTTCAGAATAATGGTGTACACTGCAGCTATGTCCGTCAAGATTTCAGTCTTCCGTTTTCCCAGGCAGTATCTTATCAAGTCGCTCCAAACGTCTTTCGTACATTAGGCAAGTCATGTTGTTCCTGGAAAATAAAAAAAATATTCATGTTACTAAAAGCCAGAAATAGGTAAATTTATTTATTTATTTATTTTCTCCGGAGGATTGTAAACACTACGCTGAATGAAGACGCCGTGATGGTAACTTTTTAAGCAAATGTCAAGAATGATAGAGTCCAATATCAGTATCCATGCTGCTATTTATTTCTTATTTAACCTGGGGTGACCAATCAATGCACTGGCACTGTTCTGAGTGTTCTCCCTTGGTTCCCAGGTGAAAGATCATGATCAATGATGAACGTCACAATTTTACTCATTAACGTTGTCGTCTAAGTCTATGATGATGGCTGACGATAATGATAATGATAATAATGACGATGACAGATGATGATAGATGACAACAAAAAATACGGTGATGCGGGTGATTATGATAAAGATGGCGATTTATTTTCTTGTTTTGTTTTGTTTATTCATGTTATTACTTTTTTTGCACCGTGGCACCTATTTTATTAACCTGAGATCCCTGTCCGAAATTGACTGTCATTTTATTGGTAGGGGAGACCGGGGCAAGTCCGCCCTCGGGGCAAGTCCGCCCACCCCATGTTTCTGATCTTGTGACTGCTGGAAAAGTAAAATGATGATGTAATAAGCGGGCACACGTCATAGCTAAGTACGCAAGAAAACAAGACAGTCCGACAGATTTCGCCACAGTAATTATCGTCAAAAAAAGTTAGTATTACTCATACCACCGTTTATGCCCTAAAACCATAAATGTCGAAGTTGTAAATAAAGGTTTTGCTCATTTGGGTTCCCTACATTTATTAGCTTACATTATACCCCTCCATTAAATTTAGTAGACTCTTTGGAAGAGAGTGAGTGCCTAATATACCCTTTACTAAACGTTTGCATTAAATTTATAATTGTTTTGCAATATTATAATCTTTTCTTTTTATCAGGGCGAACTTACCCCACCATAGGGGCGGACTTGCCCCAGCACGGGGCAAGTCCGCCCTGTCATCGTGATTTTTATTTTCCCTTCTCCTGCCGTTACTGAAAGCTCAATGTCCTTACAAATGTGGTAGTATTTAGCTATAGTATACAGCTTAAAAATGTCAAAACTATAGCCTTCTAACATGAGAATTGCCCTCTCTAGGCGAAATTGAAGAAAATAGGGCGGACACGCCCCGGTCTCCCCTATCATTACGAATTAAAATTTAATCATAATAGTGAGGTGACTGTGAACAAAATTTAAGCAGATAAATGACAAATAAACCAGATTACTTACCAATCTGACACTGGAATTTGCAAAAATTAAGACGACCTGAATTTCCGAGCATCCTTCTCTCGTCTGCACCGCAGCCTGTTTGATTCCTTTTTCGCGCCACTTGGTCTCAATTGGTCACTTGGCGTCATCGTCATCACATCTGCGCATGCTCAATTGGTAATTCCAATTAAAATCCATACACCCCTATGGAAGACATGACCTTAATCTTCAACACAGGAGTATGCATTAAGGGGACTCACTTTGAAACATACACTCCCTGTGTGAAAGATTAAGGTCATGTCTTCCAGATGGGGTGTGTGCATTTGAACTGCAACAGCCCAATTAGAAGATTAAAAGCTGAATTGAAATCCTGTCAAAATTATCGAATAGGCCTACACTTGACCTACCTACTTGACCTGGATACTTGACTACGTGCTTGACTACATCAATCGATAAAATTCAAATAAATAAATTAAATAAAAGCTAAATTGAATTAAAAATTAATTTAAGTAGCAATTAAGAAAATAAAACAAAACAAAACAACCCCCCAAAATTTTTTTTTTTTTAATATTTAAAAAATATTTAAAAAAAAAAAATAAATAAATAAATAAATAAATAAATAAATAAATAAATAAATAAATAAATAAATAAATAAATAAATAAATAAATAAATAAATAAATAAATAAATAAATAAATAAATTAATATAAATAAATAAATAAATACAAAATAACATACCGTAAAACCCCGTCTACAAGCATATAGTGTTTTTTATGAAAACTAAATTAATTCGAAGCAAGCGTAAATATACCAATACAATAGATTCCCAGCAAACACAAAAGAGTTTTAAAAACGTTTTAAATAAGTTATATTTTGGCTTTTGGTTTAGGTAAAAACGTTTTAATAACATTAAAATGTCGGGTTATATAAAGGTCATGATAACGTTTTAAAATGTTTTGTATGAAAACACACTACAACAATATTTTTAAATGTTTTCATAAAATGTTATTGTAAACTATTTTTGCAAACATTTTTGCCAAATATTGTGGCAATACTTAAATAACATTATGTTAAAATATTTGAAGCCAGCAAACACAGAAATGTTCTTAAAATGTTTTTTCAAAACCTTTTAATAACATTTAAATGTCGGGTTATATAAAGGTCATGAAAACGTTTTTAAAACGTTATTGAAAATATTTTGGGCAAACATTTTTCGCAAAATATTTTTTCAACTCCCAAAATAACATTCTGTTTAGAATGTTTTGTATCAAGTTTTCAAGAATGTTTTTGGAATGTTATTAAAACGTTTTTATACCCTTTATATAACCCGACATTTAAACGTTTTCTGTAAAACATTTTTGTTTGCTGAGCAGTAGATTATCAAAAATGTTTTTAAGGTTATGAAAACGTTTTATACTCTTAATATACCCTTTATATAACCCGACATTTAAACGTTTTCTGACAACCTTTTATAACCTTTTGCGTATGATGTCGAAAACGTTTTGTGTTTGCTGGGTTGGTCTTAAAATAATACTTGTTTGATTATGCTTGGATCCGTAATTTATTTGCTCAAACTCCATAATGGCGTCTGGATTATTGTAGCTTTCATTAGAAGCACTCTATATGCTTGTAGACGGGGGTTTGCGGTATTGAAATATAAATTAAAATAAAATAACATCGTTTGTTTGTTTGTTCGTGCGTTTGTTTTTGCGGCTCGCATTAATTTAAGAAATAATTCAGATTTGTTTTCCATAATTATGTCGTATATAGTTGATGAATGATTTTCTTTCAGAAGTAGATAGCGCATCGACGAAATATATACTTCCTATATCACTTTGATGAACGACTTAAACTTGCTATCAGCAGTAGATAGGGCATTGATATGAACTACTCGCTATCAGCAGTAGATGGCGAATTGATGAACTACTTGCTATCAGGAGTAGATAGCGCATTGATGAACTACTTGCTATCAGCAATAGATAGGGCTTTGATAAACTATATTTGCTATCAGCAGTAGATAGCGTATTGATGAACTACTTGCTACCAGCAGTAGATAGGGCATTGGTGAACTACTTGCTATCAGCAATAGATAGGGCATTGATGAACTACTTGCTATTAGCAGTGGATAGCGCATTGATGATGAACTACTTTGCACTCAACAGTAAATAGGAGGCTCGGACATTGATGAACTACTTCTACTTGCTATCAGCAGTAGATAGCGCATGGATGATGAACTACTTTGCGCTCAGCAGTACTAGATATGGCATTGATGAACTACTTGCTGTCATGCGTAGATAGCGCATTGATGAACTACTTGCTATCAGCAGTAGATGGCGCATTGATGAACATTTTGCTATCAGCAGTATATAGCGCATTGATGATGAACTACTTTGCGCTCAGCAACAGTACTAGATAGAGCATATTGATGAACTACTTGCTATCAGCAGTAGATAGGGCATTTATGAACTACTTGCTATCAGCAGTAGATCGCGCATTGATGAACTTTTTGATTTGCTATCAGCAGTAAAAGGACATTGATGAACTACTACTTGCTATCAGCAGTAGATAGCACATTGATAATGAGCTGCTTTATACACTCAGCAGTACTAGATAGGGCATTAATGAACTACTTGCTATCCGCAATAGATAGGGCTTTGATAAACTATACTTGCTATCAGCAGTAGATAGCATATTGATGAACTATATACTTGCTACCAGCAGTAGATAGGGCATTGATGAACTACTTGCTATCAGCAATAGATAGGGCATTGATGAACTACTTGCTATTAGCAGTAGATAGCGCATTGATGATGAACTATTTTGCGCTAAGCAGTACTAGATAGGGAATGGATGAACTACTTGATATCAACAATAGATAGGGCATTGATGAACTACTTGCTATCAGCAGTAGATAGGGCATTGATGAACTACTTGCTATCAGCAGTAGATAGGGCATTGATGAACTACTTGCTATCAGCAGTAGATAGGGCTTTGATAAACTACTTGCTATCATCAGTAACGCAATGATGAAGTATACTTGCTATCAGCAGTAGATGGCGCATTGATGAACGTTTTGCTATTAGCGGTAGATACCCAGCAAACACAAAACGTTTTCGACATCATTCGCAAAAGGTTATTAAAGGTTGTCAGAAAACGTTTAAATGTCGGGTTATATTAAGGGTATATTAAGAGTATAAAACGTTTTCATAACCTTAAGAAACATTTTTGATTATCTACTGCTCAGCAAACAAAAATGTTTTACAGAAAACGTTTAAATGTCGGGGTTATATAAAGGGTATAAAAACGTTTTAATAACATTCCAAAAACATTCTTGAAAACTTGATACAAAACATTCTAAACAGAATGTTACTTTGGGGTTGAAAAAGTATTTTGCGAAAAATGTTTGCCCAAAATATTTTCAATAACGTTTTAAAAACGTTTTCATGACCTTTATATAACCCGACATTTAAATGTTATTAAAAGGTTTTAAAAAACATTTTAAGAACATTTCTGTGTTTGCTGGGTTCAAATATTTTAACATAATGATATTTAAGTGTGGACACAATATTTGGCAAAAATGTTTGCAAAAATAGTTTACAATAACATTTTTTTTTTACATTTTAAAAATATTGTTGTAGTGTGTTTTCATACAAAACGTTTTAAAGCGTTATCATGACCTTTACATAACCCGACATTTTAATGTTATTAAAACGTTTTTACCTAAACCAAAAGCCAAAATATAACTTATTTAAAATGTTCTTAAAATGTTTTTGTGTTTGCTGGGTAGCGCATTGATGAAATACTTGCTATAGCAGCATTATTATAGCGCATTGACCAACTGCTTGTTATCAGTAACGCTTTGATGAACTACTTGCTATCAGCATTACCCATTGATGAATTACTTGCGCTCAGCGTACTAGATAGGGCATTGATGAACTATTTCGTATCATCAATAATATGAAGTGTATGTTTCTATAAAACGTATCCCAAGCCTGCATTTCAAATTGAACTACACACTTCCCCTATTAAGATTTTTTTTACCTGAGTGCCATCACTATTTTTCAGCCTTTTATTGAAATGTACCTTTCACCTTTGACCCCGATTATGTATGATATGCTATATAGACGAATCCAACGAGCCAAGTCATTGTCAGGATTTGGTCGGCCATCTTTGGTTTCCCGCTAGCACCAACCTCAGCAACCTGGGGTATTGAGCGCCCGATTGTGCAAATAAAAGCCGCCTAACACCTGGACTGGAGAAGATGCAAAGACGAGGAGGGTTAATAGAATAATATATACAATAGAGGTAATCCTGTCGCATCTATTCATACATAGTCCTTTTGTTCATCCATTTGTACATCTTTGAATACATGCGACGGGATTTACCTGCGGAATTATCTCTATTGTATTATTCTATTAACCCTCCTCGACCTTATCTAGGTGTAAGGCGGCTTTTATTTGCACAACTGTTGGAACTGTATTGTGTTGTAAACTTAAATCAATCTTTTGTCTACCTGTGTTTTCGCGGAAGGTGTAAAACGGGTGATGGAATGCAGTTTAAAATGTCCGCCAAGGCCGAATCATTTCACATTTTGGATGCATTGTAGCCGGCGGGGACCCAACTAAAGGCTGCTAGTCAGGTGTAGGGATGCGTGTATTTGGATTCGTCTATAGTCATATGCACGTGCTAAGTAATGTTGATAAACACATGTCCAGTCTACACAGAGAAGATGTAAAGAAAGGAGGGAGAACGGAATTATATCCTTGAGATAATCCCGTAGGTAATCCTGACTATGGGCGGCCATGAGGGCCAAAAGGGTCTCAAAACCACACAAGGGTCTCAAAAGTACAATAAGGTCTCAAAAACACATAAAGGTCTCAGAAATAAACACACAATAAGGTCTCAAAAGTATAATAAGGTCTCAAAAACACATAAAGGTATCAGAAATAAACACACAATAAGGTCTCAAAGGTATAATAAAGTCTCAAAAACACAGAAAGGTCTCAGAAACAAACACACGACAAGGTCTCAATAGTACAATAAGGTCTCAAATACAGAGAAAGGTCTCAAAAACAGAGAACGGTCTCAAAAGCAGAGAAATCTCTCAACAACAGAGAAAGGTCTCAAAAACAGAGAAAGGTCTCAAAAACAGAGAAAGATCTCAAAAACAGAAAAAAGGTCTCTCAAACAGAGAAAGGTCTCAAAAACAGAGAAAGGTCTCAAAAACAGAAAAAGGTCTCAAAAACAGAGAAAGGTCTCACAAACAGAGAAAGGTCTCAAAAACAGAGAAAGGTCTCAAAAACAGAGAAAGGTCTCAAATACAGAGAAAGGTCTCAAAACAGAGAAAGGTCTCAAAAACAAAGAAAGGTCTCAAACACAGAGAAAGGTCTCAAAAATAGAGAAAGGTCTCAAAAACACGTTATGGTCTCAAAAATACGTTATGGTCTCAAAAACACGTTATGGTCTCAAAAACACGTTATGGTCTCAAAAACACATTATGGTCTCAAAAACACGTTATGGTCTCAAAAACACGTTATGGTCTCAAAAACACGTCAAGGTCTCAAACCAGGTATTACAACCGACCGTTATATGTGCAGTACCGCATGCAGTACTGCACATCCGCTTGCAGTTCCGCATGCGAAACTGCACATTCCGTCACGCACATCCGCATGCGGAACTACACATCTCAACTTGCATTTCCACATGCGGTGATGCACATCGGGATGTGCAGTTCCGCATGGGGAACAGCAACATTTTTGGTGCATTTCCGCTTGGGGAATTGCAATATTTTTGGTTTATTTCCGCATGACAAACTGCAATACTTTGGTGCATTACCACATGGGAAACTGCAATATTTTTGGTGTATTTCCGCATGGGGAACTGCAATATGTTTGGTGTATTTCCGAATGGGATGTATTAATCCAAATTATGTTGCATTTTTGTGAAAGTTTAAGTCAAATGACTATTCACTGCTTTGACATGCAGTGAATAGGCCTATGCGTCATTTCATCATGCTAAATTAAATTACTATGTCGCACTGTCGACACGGGGAAGGGGGAGTCTAAGTTAGAGTCATGGGATCTGCTTGGAATGTGTCCCCGGAACAGTGGCGTAGATTTCTTTTTGACATGGGAGGGATGGGGTTGGAAAGATTGTCTTGAAGTATAGTGAATCCAGCACTTTTTGGCGACAAAAGAAGTTTATGGTAGCGAAGCGCGCAAAAAATATGGCATAAGTTGAAGATAAACTGGTGACATATGGTACAAAAGTTCAAAAGTTGAATAAATGCGCGCAAAGGTCGCAAAATTTGGGTTTTTTAGGTTAAAATGACCAAATAATAAGGTTAATTAATAACTCTCAGAAGTAGGCCTACTTTACCTTTTTATGGGGGGGGGGGCAAGGGTTCAAATCCCTCCCCGCGCTAGTTACGCCACTGGGAACTGCACATACAAAGACGAGATGTACAGTGGGTAAGAGTTTTTATTTTTATTGTAGTCTCGCTGAGGAGAATAATTAAATTAATGTCGCATGTAATAATTACTGTTGCATGTCCGAATGTAGATATGAATTTATTCAATTCAATATTAGGCCTACTATCGTTTTACTTTTCGTTTCATTTGTTGTAATTAAAAGAAAATATATCTTGGAAAGTCTTGTCCGAAAGGCCGGTTTAGTATAGAGGCCTATAATATTAGTATTGAATGAAATTAATTTTTATTAAAATAAATTTTACACGCCTCTTAATGATGACTATTATAATAATGATCAACTTGACATTGTGACCACATTCTATTATAGGTCCAACGGTTCTCGATTACCAATTCACGCAGATCTCAAATGATGCACATCAATAGCACCGGTGAGATCAGAAAAGGGTCGATGTTTACGGTAATCAGTGGTATATATCGTCAGCATGTCTCAATAGCCACCGGTCTTCATATTATAAATATGATAAACCATCTAAACCAATAAGTATGGTATAAAAAAATAGCTAATTTTGCATGCGGAAATGCCACAAACAAATTGCAGTTCCCCATGCGGAAATACACCAAAAATATTGCAGTTCCCCATGCGAAAATACACAATAAATATTGCAGTTCCCCATGCGGAAATACACCAAAATATTGCAGTTCACCATGCGGAAATACACCAAAAATATTGCAATTCCCCATGCGGAAATGCACCAAAAATATTCCCGACCATAACGTGTTTTTGAGACCATAACGTGTTTTTGAGACCATAACGTGTTTTTGAGACCTTTTTCTGTTTTTGAGACCTTTCTCTGTTTTTGAGACCTTTCTCTGTGTTTGAGACCTTTCTCTGTTTTTGAGACCTTTCTCTGTTTTTGAGACCTTTCTCTGTTTTTGAGACCTTTCTCTGTATTTGAGACCTTTCTCTGTTTTTGAGACCTTTCTCTGTTTTTGACACCTTTCTGTTTTTGAGACCTTTCTCTGTATTTGAGACATTTCTCTGTATTTGAGACCTTTCTGTTTTTGAGACCTTTCCCTGTTTTTGAGACCTTATTATACTATTGAGACATTACTGTGTGTTTTTTCGGAGAGCTTTCTGTGTTTTTGAGACCTTATTATACTTTTGAGACCTTGTTGTGTGTTTATTTCTGAGACCTTTGTGTGTTTTTGAGACCTTATTGTACTTTTGAGACCCTTGTGTGGTTTTGAGACCCTTTTGGCCCTCACGGCTGATGATGATGATGATCTTTGTTACTGTTAGTGCTAGAGCCTGTGCAATAATTATGAGCCCTGGGGAGGGTAAAATTGGGGGGGCAATAAATTGTTGGCGAGCCGAAAGGGGGGGGCAAGCAATTTTGGCAAGCCGAGAGGGGAGGCAGGCGATTTTTGGCACAAATTCTTGGAGCACCTTTTAAATAAAACGCTCTAAAAAGGCTTAGGAAAACAGTACGTTAACGCTTAAATATGCAAATTTTCCTGCTCGCTGCGCTCGCAACATGTATAGACCATTTAAAGCCATATTATAACATTTTCAAACAAAATAGATTAGCATTTCTTTGCCATAAAATGTTAGCTTTTACTACTGTCAGATATATCCCTTTTATTTTTGAGCCGAACAACTACGGCAAAGCAAAGAAAATTGGAATTTACTACCAGCGCACATGTCGCCAATACGTACCACTCCTTCGGTCATGTTGTGGTACGACCCTTTGTTGTGTATATCATCGTCCCGCACGCCGTGTACGTACTGTGTGTTATGAACATCGTGTATGCGTTCGACTAATAATTCCATCGTAATAATAAAACTGCTCTTTTCAAAAGTCACAAAGTAGGCCTATGCTTGTCACAGAAGTTGATTTGTGGCTTGTCACTAATGCAAAACCCATGTGGACTGTGTGGTTGAGTGCAGTTTAAAATCCTCACCAAGTGAACATTCTTGATCATTCAGCCATGCAAATCTCCATCTTAATGCAGAGCACAGCACAGTGAGTGGTAAGATGGTCAGTCTCATTCCTTGTCCCAATACACCTTGCAGTTTACAAGCATAGGCCTACTTTGTGACTTTTGGAACGGGCAGTTTTTGTCTTTAATTTGGGTTATTTATGACATATTTTTGAGAGGGGGACTTTCTTTTGATGTGTTTTTTTTTTGGCCAAAAATTAAACAATAGTAAGCACACCATTAAGGTTGGTCTGAACCCTGGAATTATGGAAACTATCGGGCCTCATAACATCTAAATTGTTGGTCTAAAGTATATAAAAGAATACATATTTAGAATGGCAAAGACTTGCTAAGTTCCAGGCATGAGAATGATTATCCATGAAAAAACCTGAAGTGTTTGAAAAAGCCTGAAAAAGTGCGTGAAATTGGGCTAAAAAGGCCAAAAACGGGCTGAAATTAAAAGAAAGTGCGGAAATTTGGACAACAAAAAAAGCCTGAATTCAGGCTTAAACCTGAAAATTCTCATGCCTGTAAGTTCATCTGTGAGGTCAAATTTGGGCCAAAATGGCACTTTTGGCCCAAAATCCCAAAAATAATGGTTTTGGCCCACTTCTTTTTTGTGCATCGTAACAAAAAAATTCTTGGGCCAAAATTTGTTTTTTCTTAATTTTTAAAAACTAGATCAAAATATCTAGGACCCGTTTTTTCATTTTTTTGAATTTTGACCAATTTCACCAAAATATTTGAAATTTGGGCCAAAATCGGGCTTTTTTATGATTTTTTTTTGAAAAATCTGCATTTTTTGACCATTTTTGGCGCAAATTTCTCAAAGTTGGTCGAAATTCAAAAAAATGAAAAAACGGGTTTTTGGCCCAATAATTTTATTGTTACGATGCACGAAAAAGAAGTGGGCCAAAAACCGTTATTTTTGGGATTTTTGGCCAAAAGTGCCATTTTGGCCCAAATTTGACCTCACAGATGAACTTATCAAGTCTTTGCCATTCTAAATATGTATACTTTTATACACTTTGGACCAACAATTTAGAAGTTATGAGGCCCGAAAGTTTCCATATTTCCAGGGTTCAGACCAACCTTAAATCACAAATTCTCAAGTTATATTATTATTATGTTATTATTTCTTTATTTGGCTATAATTATGATATTATATCATACATCAAGAATGTAATCTAACAATTTTACAGCTCACTCAGTATAAAATAAATATTGCACCTTAATAATAATGGTTCATATTATTTACAGTGTAGAGCAGAGAAGATATGCTACACTTCCCATAATGCATTTCTCCCATTTCAATTTCCTATAACGATTTGATACCGAGTGCAGCTTGAGTCGATTGTGACGAAATGTACCTCAATATATGTTTATATCTTGATTATCAACCCATATGTTTAACCAGTCTATTTTCAACATGAAAGAGAGTGTCGTTATTTTGATGAAATGAGGTGATGCATCATGTTGCAAAGGATTCTGGGAAGGGTAAGATATCTTCTAAAGTAGGGTATCAGGACTGGAGTTGTTCTTCGTTAAATTAAGGTTATGCAGAGTTTGAGGCTAGAACATTATATTCTTGAGAGGGCACTCAATTCAGTTTTTCCTTTAACAACGCAAACCTATGGTGAATTCCGGTGATTGCGAATGCAGAAAGGTCTACACTATCCACTGATTATGTAACTTTTATGAATCATTTATTGGAACCAAACTCTAACATAATTTATGCTCTTCTCTGAAGGGCAGAGATGTTTGTTCATTTGGGATATCTTTAAAACATTCTTCTTTTTTCCATTTCACTCAATTTGCTTCATATTTTTGTTTAATTCAAGTTTAATATAATGTACATTAAACGACTTTTAAGATTCGCCTACCAGTGCATATGGGGCTCCACTGATAAACTGGGAGTTTAGGTATAAACTACAAATGTATAAGTGCCCTCCCGTAAAAATCTCACCAGCAAATAAGGGCAGATACCTTAATTCTTGTCTAGTTTTCAGAGGATCTAGGAGGGAGCTCTCTTTGTATGTGAAATATACTCCAAGGCAAAGGAGTCCATGTGCGCTATTAGGCGAATCTTTACAGTATGTTAGTAATATTGGTAAAATGCAGTTACTTCCTTTTCAATAACTTTGCAACTTTTAATTGTCAGGCAACAAAAAAGGAATAATTACATTATACCCTACACAGAGAACCCTGTGTGTGCAATTTATATCTTATTCACAACGAGGCATTACACTCTTATGGTTCTCAGTGCGAAGGTATTCCATAATTGTACCAAAAAAATAGTACATCTCATAATGCAGAATGCGGTTCCCCCCCCCCCCCCACCCCCAATTAGTCTTAATAAGCTTGAGAAAAGTTTAAATGCTAATAACTTTCAAAACTTACACTCTTAAAACATTTTCACTCATTTAAAGTGTTAGTCGCCAAATAAATTCTTGCTAATCTGTATTTAGATTGCAAACTTGTTGCTTTTGGCTTGGCTAGATTAATTTGCAACACACAAAAAATACAGATTGTGTAGGTGCCTAGCCCCCCCAAAAAAAAAACAACAACAACAACACCATAACATTGTTTGATTGTCCTCCACAAACCAACCCTAATCTTAAAAATCTGGCAAAAAATTTGACTGTACTAAAGAATAACGACCTTAATTTTGAAAATTCCAGATTTTGCAGAAATGTTTACATCCTAAATGTTTTTGAAATGGTTCCTTTACAATTCTTAACTGTTATATGAATAAAGTAATGAAGTAATTAAATATCCAAATTCATACCTATTTTGGCTTTATTTATTAAACCTAATTAAGCCTTATACTCCCCCTGTGAAAGATGTTTCCAAAATCTTCCACAGGGGCAGTGTGGATTTTAAATAGAATAGCCCAATGGTACCTTTGGTCCATTTCAGAATGCCAAATGCATGGAAGCTGCAGTCTACTACACAGACTATGTCACAGTCCTAATTTTAAATAGTTATTATAATAGGCCTACATTATTTTTATTATTATCTATAATGAAAACCAGAGATAAAAAGACTAGCTCAGGTCTGAAATTCTGATAACTAGACAAAAAATGCCATACTGTGCAGGTCGGCAACCAATCACGTCGCGCCTTTGCCCCGACGTCAGATGCGATTTAGTCTTTTTATCTCTGTCTTTCATTATAGGATGAATTCTTTTCACCATCAACATATCATATTTTGTCACTGGCCTTACTATTGTGCTAGTGAAATTAGCACTTGAGCACCTATAGCCACCATGGCCACTAGAACAAAATGGTATGTTGATGGTACATTCTACAAAGACTATTCTACAACAAACAACAACTGGCCTATTAGTACGCTTTAGTCTATATACTACATGATGGTTATGAGCACTTTTGGAGTTTTTGTCCCCCCCCCCCCATCATATTTCATAACTATTTAAATTCAAATGTTTTCTAGAATTGGAAGTGTGTACACCATATGAAATACAGCAATGTAAAGAAGTAAATGTGTATAAAACCTATTCTAAGGTTCCTATATTGATTGATCTATACACGAAAAGAATATATTCGCGCATTGTTATTTTCGCGGCAGTTGCTTGGAACTCAAAAACACAAAAATAAATGTAGGTTGAACATTTAAATAAATGTAGGTTGAACATTTTTAACTTTAACAGAGTACAATCTATATACAATATTATTTTACATTTCACAAACATCTTTTATTTCTAAGTTACCAGACTATACACTTTTCACACTATGATCACTATCTCACATGGCGCAAGAAAGACGAATCGCGAAAGTCCAGTGACCGCGCCCCCCAAAATGGAGGATAGTGGACTTTTGTGGTTAATCTTTCTTGAGCGATCAGAGCATCAGAGTTGGTAAACTAAGAAAAAAACAGGTCCTACTCGTCGGACTAATGTAACCTGATGGCAGTTTTGTTTTAAACATGTTCACTGGCCACAAGCACATAGGAGGTTTTTCCTGCCCAACAACGACATATTAATCAAGGGATTAGTGCCACAAGGTCCTATCTGCAATAGCTGCCCCATAGACATTTGGATAATTTCTGCATTCTATATTGTACATAATCATAAAATATGGCACCTGGCAGCTATTTCAGATAGGGCCTTCTTTCCCTACACCCTCATTATGTATTTTCAGCATACAGTATTACATAAGTAGGAGATAAAGTAGACATCTGGGAATTATGGCTAAAGAACTGTTTGAATATTTCGATTTTTTTTTTCAATATATTTACAATTTTGTTTCTCATGTAGATGGGTACTCACTGTTTGACTTTTACTTTATAATAATAATAAAAAACAACAACAAATGGATGAAAGGAAGTCTTTGTACTTCAATACTTTGGCAAAGTATGCCTCACATCACATTTTTGTGGTTATTTCACTAGACAATAATGTATATAAAATAACCAGAATTATATACCGTAAAAACTTGATGCTTAGCATATGTGCTTATTATCGAGCGCTTTTGAAAATATGAAATTGTACCAAAGTCTGGCGCTTTACCAACTGAGCTAATGGGGTTGAGACACACATTTGCAGGTTTACTTGTTCGTATATAACTTTATGTATTCATGATTTGCTCAAAACTCTTTACACGTTTTGCATGTTTTAACAGTGCTCGATAGTAAGCACATTATGCTAACTATCGAGTTTTTACGGTAATATATATGGGGAAATATATTACATACACCTAATTGCAGAAAAATACAACAATGACTTTTTAAGATTCCTGTTTTGGTAAATGAAACATGTCCCAATCTTAAGCCAAAAAAAAAAATGTTTTCATTCAAAATAAATCAGTGCTGTATTTTTCTGGAATTTGGAAGTTCATAAATTTTTGCATTAAGAACAAAATTCATTACAGCCTTTTTTAACACTTCTGTTGCATACCTTCATGTGAGTGAAATAAAATTGTATGTGTCATTTGCAGCAACATTTAGTTATAATATTATATAATATTGGTTATAATATTACTAATAACATTATTTTACTGGGTTAAGCAGAAATAAAGCATGCATGTATCAAGATATCTTTATTCCAATGAGGAGGCCTACAATGAGGATCATCAGACATTGATGCAGTTCACTTTTATGTCACCTTTAATGGGTTGTAATGTCAGCATTTTCAATTTTGAGAAATTGGACAAGCAGATTCTCCTAAAAATAAGATTTACAATGATGTATTACATATCCCTGTGGCTTGTTTGCAAGGTAGTAAACAATCAGTCAAAGAGTTGGGAAATCATTTGTTTTCTATTGTTTTTTGAGAGGTTCAATAGGCCATTTCAAAACAAGCTTTTCCGACATTACAGTCCATTCGATACAGCACAAAAACTTTGTGATAAAGCACAAAAATGCTTCTCCTGTAAAATAACCAGAGTAGTTCATACAACTTTCTTTTACTATATGCTAATGATAGAATTATCTTGTTAGATGACAAAAAATGGGATGAATGGAATGTTACAAAGTAAATAACTTTGAGTATATCAATTGTACAATCTCTATAACATAATAGTCCAGCACAAGCAAAAACACTCACATCCTATGTTAATATGCTAAGCTCTTTGAACAAGTAGCAGAATTTATGCCAAGCTCAATGGTGTAACTCTGGGGGAAGGGGCCAGGGCACAACCACCCTACTGATGATATTTTGCCATTTGGGCCCCTGACCCCACATCCACTGTAGAGGTGTTTCTTTGTAAAGTTTGCTTCTTTACAATACAAAGAACCAGTTAAAAATCATGCGCTAAATATTGTATCATTACAATTTTTTCTTGACAATTTTGATGACTTAGTACATTGGGCCCTGTCCCTCAACATGGACTTGTCTCCACTGACAAAACCTCAGCTAGGCCACTATGAGGTACCATTGGGCTATTCCTGTTGAAATCCATACACCCCCTATGGAAGACATGTCCTTAATCTCCCACACAGGGGGTGTAGATTTCAAATGGCATCACCTATTCAGGTAACTCCATTTTGAAATTCACGCTCCTGATACGAAAGATTAAAGGCATGTCTTCCATAGGGGGTGTATGGATTTCAACTGGAACAGCCCACTGATTTGCCAACTGGCATAAACATTTTATGATTGGTGGTAATGTAATGATAGTAATACTATATACATGCTGCTGCAGTGAAAGGTTTGGCCTGGTCAACTATGTTGTGCTAATTGATTAGAGACTTCCCCCATTGCTAGGACAGCCCACCAGCATACACATAACAGATGCTACAAGGAGTTAGCCTAGCTGGTCAACTCTGTTTCCACCTTAAAGTGGAGACCCCCCATTGCTAGCACATCCCACCAGAGTACTCTCAAGTAGAGACCCCTCCATTGCTAGCACAGCCTACCAGGGTACTCTTAAGTAGTGACCCCCTCCATTGCTAGCACAGCCCACCAGCGTACTCATCTTCCTCCTCCTGTTGTTCTCCTCCCCCTCCTCCTCCGCCTGCACCACCACCTCCATAGCCTGGTACTCTCAATGTCCTAGCCAATTTCACATACTACAGAAAAATATATATATATATTATACAATTTATTTTAATATTTAATACAACTTCTTAAAAAAATTTCTAAATTTTCTTGACTTCTTGTGATTCTTGTATCTTTGCATCAGTAACAATGTCGGGCATTGTGATAAATCTAAACATTTTGCTTCAGATCTTGGGATATTCCTCAGTTCAAAAGGCAAATTTTTTGATTTTTCACAATGCCCTCCAAATAACCGATGCACAGTTATTAACCCCATGAGAACTACCTGCCGATTGGCCAAAAAGAAGTTCTCATTATCAATCGGGCCAATCAGCAACATTGTTAGAATAATTTCACCACACAATAAATTGGGGTGAATTATTTCCAAAGCTCCATTCTGATTGGTGATTTAAAGTGAAGATATCATGTAATTGACCAATCAGAGGCAATGTTAGATTGGTAGGTAGTACCCAGGAGGTTAACCTCTAATTACCATAGCTATGGTAAAAGGAAGCAACCAAACAAAGAAAGCAAACGATAAAACTTACATCATTATCTAGATGGGTAAAGTATGGGTTATATAAGAGTTCTGATGCCTTGTCTGGGTCCTGTTGATCATATGCCTCTATTAACTCTTGAAGTAAGAGTGATACCTCGCTTTGTGCATAACCAATATACCTACAGACCAAAACAAGTCAAAATTCATACAACATGTTAACCGTATTAAATAGTTTTTTTTACCACTGCAAATCTCTGGCTACATAATGTTTATGTACACAAATTTCTTCCAGATTAATTCGTTTAGCAAAAATATCGTCAAATTTGAATTACATTCTGGTGTAAAAGAACAAAATTTCAACAGTGGGGATCCACATAATCATGTTTAACTTGCAAACGCAAAATTGGAATCACCTGAACATTTGGGAGTGGATATCTACTGAAAAATGTCATAAAAAGAAGATGCTAGGATCTCGAAATACTCCTTTAAGTAAAATAAATGTGCTTAAAATCATCATGCTCATAATACTGCTAAAAATTCTTATTTTTGGAAATAAAAATGTGCAAACATTCCTCAGTTTCGGGACTTGTAGTACGAGTTTCTGTCCAACAAAGGGTATCTTAGAAATATTGTTTGTGTTTGAACCAAAAAAAGGGCACACAATTTGCAAAATCCCTAAAAAACTGGCATTTTTCCTCTGAAAAGTTTGCGAAATGATATGCAAAATGGGGTGTTTTCATAGTTTGCCGACGAACACGAGTACCCTCAGATACATAAGAGTGCGGGAAGCCGCACTCATGCGAGGCTTCTGCGGGGAAAGAGAACATCACATGTAAAATTTCAAAATCAGGATTCCATCCAAACTGTTGGGTTAAAGTGAAAAGAGGAACTATATAAAGTACACTCACCCCATAGCTGTTTTATGAGCTTGATCTGCTGCTACCCAATCACCTCTATGCAAATGAATCAGAATTTGAATTGCTATACACTGAAAAAAGTAAACATAAAAGAATTTTTTTTAACAATTAGGTTACTCCTTCATGTAATTTTACACAAAATTAGGGTTACGGTTAAGGTTAGTTTAGAGTTAGGAATAGGGTTAGGGTTAGGATTAGCATTAGGGTTATGATTAGGATTAGGCCTAGAGTTAGAGTTTGGATTAGCTTACACAAAATAATTACATGAAGGATCGACCAACAATTACACATGTATGTAAGATAACACCCGTATAGACCTTCAGCTGATGATCGGAAATCTTCGGAAACTAGATCAAAAAGATGTTGCATGAATACAAACAAAAACAGCTGAACAACATGTAAGCACATACTAGTGACAACATGTATAATGATTGTGTGTAGTGCATGTGGTATGATCATTCACACCAATCATGAACCACATTGCACTTACACTTCACAAGTCTTATTGATGCCGTCCCAGGGGTACATGCCACGCAGCTACTTCATTGGTATTCTAGAGTCCCTGTTTTGATTTCATAAATAATAAGGATCGACCAAGCATCGATGGACGATCGAAATATCGAATTTGTTTCTATTGCCTTACCTTGTGTATCTTCCCTTCTTGTTCCAGCTCTACATACATATCAAGTTCTTTCTTCATAACTTCTAGAGCTTTCTGAAAATCCCTGTTTCTAACCAACAGCCTGGAAGCTTTCGACAGGGAATCGACAGCTTGTCTCAATCTCTCGTCAACCTACAGGAAGTGCATGTAAGAGCAACAAAATGCTACAATGTTATATAATGATGAATAGTATGGTACTTGAGTGAAAGCATTTGTCAAATGGTTGCAATGGTATTATATAAGCACCGGGAAATTAAAATGCGCAATTTTTGAGAGTAAATTTTGCGCAGCAGTTTTGGACAATTTACTTGTCCATAATATGTGACACGATCAAGGGAAATGAGTCGGGTGTCGCTAATATTGATTTTGAGATATTGGCAAAGAAAGTGTTAAAATTCTTTTGTTATAATATTGTTTTCAGCGATCGATAAATTGACGTAACTTGGCAATGAAAAGTCGTATCAACATGGGGTTTTCGGTTTCTGAAAGCTGCAAATGTCCTCTTTAGAAACATGTGTAAAACTCATTTTCGACCAGGGTCGACATGTGACTCATTCCCCTTGATCATGTCACATATTCCCAAAATGTGCGCATTTCCCTCAAAAAAGTTCAAAATTGCAGTTTTTAAATTTTAAAAATATTTGTTCTCCTTTTTTTCCAGAAATATTTCCCCTTAGCTTGTTGCATTGGTTCATTTTCTGCATGGATTGTAAACCAGATCGCCATGATTTCCTTCAATTTTAGTGAAAACTTAAATTGAATGAATACTTAAAAATGGATATTTTGAAAAATCTTTTTTTTGCACGTCACAAATTCTCCTGTGCTTAGTTATATATTGGTAGACTACTATAGAGACTACGTCTATATTAAGCTGCGTCCCTGAATTAAGAAATAAAGGGTAATGCATTATCCTTTACACGCAAATAATGTGTCCGAGGCAGTAAATAATGGGTGAGGCACATTCTATTCTATTACCACAAAATAGTGCGATTTAAAGAGAAAATATCACATTTTTTGCCCAAATATTTCAAGTTGTTTAAAACCTCAAGGTGGAGCGCCTACGTGTAGCCAAAGCGTAAGTGATAGCGAGTATTGCAGAATGCGTAACCAAGCGTAATGCTTTGCGTAGAATATAATGCTAATATACTGCATTGCGCTTTGCTGTGCGCTGTGATGCCAGAAGAATATAAAGTTTGTTGCCCTGGCCACTTTATTGCTAATTAATGGTCTTTCATATGACGCGTTTCAACAAATCACAGTGCGCAATTTTGAATAATGGGTCGTGGGGGTAATAGAATGGTGTATAATGGTTTATAAGGCGTGTCATGGGCCACAGTGGTTGGCAAAAAATCTGTAAAGTGTGCTGAGGCCTGTGAGCTGGCATTGTGCACTATGAATCTATAAATTTATGAATTTTTATTTTTATTTAAATGCCGCTCACTGCACTGGAAAACAGAGAAAACTACTGCAATGAACAAGAACAAGATTATGTATAAACACAAACATAATTATTACACTATGGTCTTTGTTTATAGCTGAAGGGGATTCCACAGTATATATCTACTGAGCAACGGCTGTCGGTGAATTTGAGTTAAGAAACAGACCGGGTGAAGGTGAATGCGGGGTGATGCGAGTGAACCTCACAGGCAACCACGGTGATATATGCGGTAACGTTCTCTTTAAAAACAGTTAGGGTGAAGATTTAGTGGGTGACATAGTAAGTTAGCCTACTACAATACAGTGCAAGCATTCAAAATCTGACCTTGAAGGTCATAAGAAATATTTTCTGGACTTCCCCCTTCCCCATTAAATACATGAAGTAGGGACTTGTTACCCTGCATTTACAGCGCAGTAGAAACGATCCGATGAAGGTTTAATAAAAATGCAAGTGAAGGTGAAAGTGCGGTAATGTGAGGTGCTCAGTATACAGTATAAACACGCTGCATCAAATTAAACTTCCTGACTCCCCAAACCCCCCCCCCCCCCATTCCCCAGGGACCACAACATCATCTTGTTTGACCTCATCTGTGACATCATTGGACGTATCTCAACATCACTAGCAACAACAAATCTTCGGAGTAATAACATCCATTGAAGACGACGGTTGAGCCGGTGAAAGTGCTTTGGCGAGTGTACCAAATTTGAGATAGTGTAGAAGTTAAATTTGCTTTCTATTTACATTTACCACTACGTATGAATATACATACATTAACATAATGACTCAACTTACCATAACAATATCTGCCGCTTCCATGTACAGATCTACAGCAACATTAGTATTAACGGTTTCCATCGTTCTGAAACAATAAAAGCAACATAGTGAAATAATCATCATCATCAAATACATAAATTAAAAAAAGGTACTTACGATATTATTTTAGCCATCTAAAAATACTTCACATTGACAACGTACAAAACGTAAGTATGGCCGTATGTCCTGAACTCGCCACCCTTAGCGTTACATGACAAATATTATGAATTTTTACACCAACCGGTTTCTAATTAGATTATCTCGACAATCATCAACCCTAAACTAGCAAAAGTATACATTTTTGGAAAGCTGAAGGCATAAGCAATTCAAATATATACATTTCAACTCATTATACAGGGCGACCTGCAAGTTATACAGGGTGGAATAAAAAAGATTTTGATAAAAAATGGGTCACTCAATGCATTGCTTATTACCAACTTACAGTAATAAACTGGAAGTAAACAACATTCATTTGGTTAGAGGATATGGAGAGCCAACTGACTTTGGAAGAAACCAAAATCACAGCTGTTTGGTAATCTAGGAATATAGGGTGTCCCAAAGTATGTTAGATTTTTTTACAATTCAACATATTTTGAACCTTAACATTTTCCCCCTAACCCATACAGAAAAAATATGTCCATATATATTTAGATTCCTCGTCCAATTTCCCTTCAGAAAATCTATACTTTGACTATGATAGGATAAGTAATTAAAATTTTACAGTAACTTTTAGATTTTGAAGACATCTGCATTACTTACTACAGAGTTTAATATGACAACGGGTAGTTTTGTATGGAAAAGTTTGTATTTTCTAGACTAAACCAATCATAAATTATTGAAAACAATTAGTAGAATTGTTTAGCTGTAAGGCCATGAGTGTTTTAGATGCTAAATAGAGTCCAAATCCAATTTACAGCCTTTACAGAAGCAGATTACGCACTAAAAATACCAATTCCATAGAGTTTGTGTGTACCACATCCCCCACCACCGCCACCCTGCCTATTCTGAATTCTATGAAGCACAGTGTCAGTATTAAAAAGGTTCAAGTATTTCTTTTTACAGGGTTGAAAGTGCATTTTATTTAGCAATAAAATGAGACCACAAGCATGACAATACCTTCTTGCTTGACAGAGATATCATCATTTGTTTTGAGTCGACTTTGGCAAAATGTAACGTCGCCACGACACGACCGTATTCAGAATTTTGTTAACCCTATGAGAACTACCTGCCTATTGGTCAAAAAGAAGTTTTCATTATGAATTGGACCAATCAGCAACATTGTTAGAATAATTTCAAAACACAAAAAAAATTGGGGTGAATTATTTGCAAAGTTCCATTCTGATTGGTGATTAAAGTGAAGATATCACGTAATTGACCAATCAGAGGCAATGTTAGATCGGCAGGTAGTGCTCAGGGGTTAAAGTTTGACTGACTGGTAATGTAGCAAGCGATTAAGCATACAGAGAAGGTGTTTTACAACACTGTGATATCTGTGAACAATTTTCCTTAAAATTGTGCACCAGTTCTGCGATTTAAACACTTTTTTTGCTACACATCAGAGCAGATTATTTTAACCCTGTTTTTCAGGGTTCTTGGACAAGGCTAGCCCTCTATACTACGTTGCACCTCCAGATTGGTAGTAATATTAGGAATTTTATGTGGGTGTGCACCTTGGTCTGGGGCGGACATTTTATAAATGAATTTAGAAGAGCAGCAACGACACCACTTGCATTACATTCCAGATGTTAAATCTACATCATATGCAAAATTTGAGGAAAAATGAACGAGTCCGTTTTATTTTAGGGCCATTTGTCTATAACTGGTCTTTACGTGTAGCCCTATGGCGAGAGTGCCCGTTGAGGGCACTATAAACCCCATTTTAGGAACAAAAATGTGATTTAAAAAAAAACGGACTCGTGCGAATTTACCAAAATTCACAGAATATGAAGTATGAACATGTAGAAATACAAACAAGTAGTTGCCCTACCTGCTCTTCTCCGAAAAAATAAAAAGTCCCATACCTCAATGATAATGAAACCTAGGTGTGTGCCGCAAACGTACCAACAAACCGCTCTTGTATGTATGCATACAATCTGCAAGTATTAGTGTGCATGATTTGATACTGGAATCAGCGAAATACACATCTACGTCACTACCACTATCAAACATGATGTGAAGCAAAGTGTAGACCTCACATGTCCCTTACTTTGCAGCTTTTTCTACTGTGATAGCTGCAGTATCAGGAGCCGCCTGTGATCCCCCTAGAACTGCTCCCCTCCCTTTTTTCATGGGCCTAGGAATAGCACTTTAGGCAGTGACATAGTCAGATTTTTCCTGCGGGGAGCCAATGTGACTTTAAGGGGAGGGATATATTTGACAAAAATGGTAAAATTGGTTAAGGATGGCCTAAAAATCTAACATATCAGGAGGGACAGCATCCCACAGGGGGTGGGGTGAGGGAGTAATATGTTCCACAGGCAGGTGGGGACGGCTACATTACTGCCTCTAAACCATGTGGCCTGCGCCCACAAAATGAACGTAAAATCGCAAGTTGATAGTTCAGAGACCCCTGGCTGCTGAATTGATGTTCTGTACATGCCAGAAGTATGTCTTTGTGAAAAGGGCATTTATGTATGACAGTAGTATGTCCTTTGTGAATGGGGCATAACATGCACAATAGGATATTCATAAAGGACATACTACTAGTTTGTACATGTGTGCATCAAACAAAGAACATCAACTCAGCAGCCAGGAGGTCTCAAAACTACCAATTTGCGACTTTACGCTCATTTTGTGGGAGCAGGCCACACACATATTTGACTTACTTTGCAGCTTTTTCTAATGTGATAGCTGCCGTATCAGGAGCCCCATGTTCCCTGTACATAAAAGCTGCCTTCTTTATTAGGTCTACACATTCATCATATTTTTTTAGATCCTGAAAAGAAATAGACAAACAAAAACAATATTAATATCCTCATTGTAGTAAAGACAAGAGAAATAGATACAATTTTGAGATCATCATTATTCATAGCCAAGATCAGCTCACATAAAACAACAAAGGAAAAAATTGTAATGGCATTAGGCCAAACGAAAAAATATGGATATCTCAAAGCCGCCGCGCACATTTGTTTTTCTTAGCGCATCCATGTCAGCTGAAACTGCAAATTCATTTATTTTATTTTTTTGCAGTAAAATCATGAAATTCTGGGACAAATTTGGAAGAAAGTTACTCAATTCGATACTCGCATTGTGTATAGTTTCTTTCAATTGTGTAAATCAACCACAATTTTATGCTGTGCACTTTTGAACACTCACAAATCACATCTTAATTCAAAATGAAGTTTTAAACAAAAATCTTTAAAAAATAAAAAATCTTAAAGAAAAGGTTTGGAGAAATAAGTATTTTTTTGTTTTGCCTTATTTCTAGCCAAAACAATAAAAACCAAAATATTGAAAAGAAAGCTGTAAATGACAATAAATGGAGCTGATTGTTTCAAGAAAACACTAGTTTCATTTATCAGCATTTTAAAATAATATCAAAAAGCCTGATGAGATGTACTGGACTGTTTAATATTGCGGCCTTTTTTTGTTGTTGTTGTTGTAGGGTTTTTTTTTGTGGTTGGGGGGTGTCGGGGGATAAATAATTTGGTAAAATTCCATTGCCCTTTCACTGCAGAAGTTACAGCACAGGATACAGCAGTCATGTATAATGGAAGGAACACACATACACTGCAGGTCATATGTACAGCCAATGAAAATTGGTTATTGTTTCCCGCATACACCAACTTTTCTTTTTCACTAACGTAACACTTTTATTATTTCAATGACAAATTCATTTTTCTCAAATTCTCAAAATATCTGATGTATGTAATTGTAAATGTGCATGCAATCTGGCATAAGGGCTAAGAAATGCTTTTTAATACAACACCTGCGTGTCAAATAATGAATAATGAAACTGCCTACATAAAACCTACCTTGGATATATTGGCTGCTTGCTCATAGTCTTTAGCACAGTGAAAGAGTCTGATATCGTACAACATTAAGGATCAATGCTATGGTTAGATAACCACCATGACATATGTACACTATAATCTAAGACAGAATTTAAAAGACTAGTTTGTATCTGCCATCACTGGTAATCAAACTCCTCACGCCCTTGATTGATAAGTAGCATGTAAAAAGAATCATCGGATGCTGATTGGAGAAAACAAATCTCAGATGGCAAAAATGATGGTACTTTTACAAAGCAAAAAGCAACTTTTCTAGGCATTGTTGACATGGGTGCTTTCAGGAAAGAAAGTTTCCTATTAATTACTAAGCCCTTTTTGAGACGATTTGGGATGATTTGAAGGTGCAAAATTAACCAAAAGGCACACTGTTTTTCCACTGTGTTCAGAAACTCAATCATTACGATACTTGTAAACAAACCATCCCCGAATTTAATTGACAGATGATGTCAGGCACAAACTATTCTTTTTACTTCTGTCTTTGATCATAACAATGGCTTAAATGATAAATGGGTTAATAATACCATGAGATTGACCTATTGACTTTGTCAAGGTGCTTATGGTACAAAAATGATTCTAGATCATTTGGTAAAGCAGATCTCACAAAATATTTTGTACAGAAAACCTCAAGATTATCACTTTACATAATATCTCACGAATACGCAACCACATACCTTACATATAAACCCTGCTTGTTTGTAATCTTTGGCTGCGTGGAAGAGTCTAGTAGTTGTCCATTATTAAGGATTATGCTATTATGAATACTTCACTAGCTAATTCCTCTTAACGTAGGCAGGGTTACGCTTTTTAACAACATATATTTTAAAAACTTAAGGAACAAACCAAAAGATCAACAAAGCCCTATAGATGAAACTAGTTTAGTTAGGAATGGGTTAAAATATGGATTACATATGTCTCTCTTATAATCTCTAGAAACACTGACTGATGATATTCTGATCCACAGGGAGTGGTCAGCTTTCAAATATAACTGGACTACACAATTCCTATTGGGGTCACCTAAACAGGTATACCATGTGCAGTACACTGCTGGTGAGTCTTGTGTGCAGTAGCAGCATTGGTACTATGTAGGTACTTTGTGGTACCTTGGCGACTGTATACCTCTGCAGGTGGCTGCCATAAGAATTTTGTAGGTAAAGGTATTAACTGATTGCCATATGTGTCGTATTATTGTTGACATGACCCTAAATCCGACATGTCAAAATAAATTGCCCCTCTTCGACACTTTATGCCAAATATCAAAAAGAAAAAAAATGAAATTTCCATGCTATTTTGTCCAAATAAGCTAACCGACACCGTACGATCATGTTTCATCGGAAAATCAAAAATTATTTCCCAAAGTTGACCCGAACCCTGAAGTAGAACTAACCAGGAAGTATGTTTATGTTATGTTTACACCAGAAGTTGGCAATCATAACTCATAATGGCGTGATTTTAATCTATCAACTTTTTGCGAGTTCAACATGTGTCGATTGTCATATTTTTCCCCAACAAAGTGTTGAATTAGAAATCATGTGTCGTTAACACCTCTAGTAGTTACATTAACATTTCATGGAACTTTTTTGGCTTTGTTCCCTTACACATGGGTAATGCAATCAATGAATCAATGTTTAGTTTAATTGAATTTAAGGATACTACCTAGTAGATCACCCATCTAAAATACATAGCGTTTGGATTTAATGGTTGTAAGTTTACATGACGCCTTTGCTTGTTGTGGCAATTGGAGGAATTAGATGATGCTGAAGGTGTCAGAGAAATACATTAAAAAAGTCACTGTAGGACTGCACATACAAAAATGTTCCCTGTACGACTAATTTAATAAAATTCAATACCCCCCCCCCAACCGTAGGGCTACGACAGTTCCCCAATCCCCACCCCCGAGAACTTCCCAATTTATTACAGATGCTTAGGGGCTCTGGATTATGTTTCTGTTGTAATCATTAGATCCACAGGGAGTAGGTCAGCTTTCTAACAAAACTAGCAATCTACTGCCTTAATGCTCTGAACACACAATGAAAGGCAAACAATAAGGGGCCCAGTAAGGAACCTTGTGGTACACCAGTTTTAATAAAGGATACGCTTGGCAATTCCTATGGCAATCTGCTGCCTTTATGTACATCTTTCTAGCATCTGCTGGTGACTTGGCATTCTTGTAACACACAGCTGAAAATAAATCAAGAGTAAACATAAATTTGTTATTTCGACCAATCTTCTGTAACATGTGTGACACAAATAGGGCTTGCGGATTTTTGAGCATTTACGGTCAGGGCCTAAGGCCTAATTTTCTTCGGAAGGGAGGGTCCCAAATATATGGCGGGTCATAAATTTTTGGAAAGCAAAATAGGGGAGATCATAACATTTTTGATTGACCAAAATGTAGGGAGTCACAAGATGACCACAGATAGTGTGTTTATTAGGGTGCATCAAACGCCCCTCAATTTGGTTAATTTCAATCGATCATTCTGTCCCTAGTCTTAAAATGTGCCAATGATCATAAAAATAAGCTGTGCAAAATTTGAAGTGAATCAGAAGTTGTCTAGTGGGGCCTCTGAGAGCCTAAAGTTATTGCATTGGGTCTATGTATAAAAGTTCGTTGACCCCTGTACAATTTCAATGAGAAGCTAGGCGATGTTTTTAAATACCCGCTAAATCCAAATCGTTTGGTCTCAGCAGCTGTAATTACATGAGCTGATAGTATGAATGATCCTCTTCGAGATAATATTGAAATAGGCCCATAATTATAAATAACAGTGCGTTCAGGGCGGTGTCACACAACCCTTTTGCCGCATTTGAGATGAAAACAAGAAAACAAAAACACCGTCTTTACTTGTTTTCTTGGTCACGCATATCTTGTACAGACCGTTATGTGAGTGCCCCTACCCCAGGACTATCAGCTCATGTAATTTCAGCTTGTGAGACCAATCGGTTTGCATGTAGCGGATATTTTAAAAGTTCGCAGTAGCTTCTAATTGAAATTACACAGGGGTCAACAAACTTTAATGCATAGATCCAATGCATTAACTTCAGGCTCTCGGAGGCCCCACTAGACAATTTCAGATTTCCTTCAAATTTTGCACAGCTTACTTTTATGATCATTGGCACATTTTAAGACTGGGGACAACAAATTCTTTGACATGAGGGGCGTCTGATGCACCCTAGTTTATTTTATTCAAAAAGACTGATTTCAATACAACGTTTGGTTAGGGTTCCCCGACCGTAATGCACCCAAATGCATTAGGAATGCACCCACATGTGTCTGAAATGCACCCAAATGTATTTGGAATGCACCCTGATGTGTCTGAAATCACCCAAATACACCCAGATGTTTCAGAAATGCAACCAAATATATTGAGGCTTCTGAGAGAAAGAAAAGTCAGTAGAGACTCAATTATTTATTGTAGATATTCCAAAAATCTTCTTTTCACCTCCACAAGCATAAAACTGCAATTTCACAGCAAAATTGACTGCTGCAACAGTGGATGCTATTTTCCCAGATGTAACTTCTTAAGGGATCTAAAATGAGCGTTTCGACAGTATTTTTTGTGGGACATGAGAGCCCCTCAGACCTATCGAATTGCATTCTGAATCTGAAGCATGTCTTTCTGATATCAAATAATTTTCATTTTTGAAAATCACAATATAATACAAATTTTATGACAAATTATAAAATTTGATATTTTTCAAATTTTTGATATATAACAGTCCTCAAAGTAAATTATATAAATTTAATGTTATATTCTTAAAGTGTATGTAGCAGGGAGGAAAAGCCGACAGTCAATTGAAAATTTTGACCTTTCATATTGAAGATATGGATTTTTTTTTCCCAAAAAGACCTATTTTTTTGTGTGTTTTGGGAAAAAAAATCCATATCTTCAATCTGAAAGGTCAACATTTTCAATTGATCATCGGCTTTTCCTCCCAGCTACATACACTTTAAGTATAAATCATCAGATTTCTAAAGTTTACTTCAAGTACTGTTAAATATCAAAAATATCAATTTTAATGATTTGCCATAAAATGTGTATTAAATTGCGAATTTCAAAAATCAAAATTATTTGATATCAGAATGACATTCTTCGATTCGAATGCAATTCGATATGTCTGATGTGCTCTGATGTCCCAAAATAAATACTGTCCAAACGTTCACCCAGCCCTTAATAACATGAATTGTGTACATCCATATCAAAATGATGCACTTGTCGGCTGCTACATGTGTCTCATTTACATGATAGCTAGAAATAAATACCAGACTCATCTCAAGTGGGGTCCCCTCAAATCACCCCCAAGTCACATGGTAAACACATGGACGTATACATTTCGTCAATTGATGGCGCAATATCTGTGTCCAAGACAGTGATGGATGGGCAATGCATCATTGATCAATATCACACAAAATAAATCAACACAATATATTTTGTATCCGACTACATTTTTCAAGCGACAGAGATTCATAAACAAATTAATTATTTTTTCACTACCTTATCTATAACTAGTGGGTTTTTTTTTAAAGTGAGATTTACTAATTGATAAAAAGGGGCAAAAAAAAGCTATGGTTTCAAAGTTTATGGAAAAAGATGAAATTGTGTGGCAAATTACAGTGGCGTACCGTGGCCGCCCCAACCCCGCGGGCCGAAGAAAATTCAATTTTGCCCCCCCTTCGTCAACAGCCCGAAAAGGTTGACCCAATTTTTTTCTCGATCGTTTGAAAAGTGAAGAAAAAAAAAAAAAAAAAGTTTCAGGCGCAAGCGCCTAAAAGCAACACATTTTCAAAAAATTTTATGCTTTATCAAATTTTTTCGCCCTTTTTTTATTTACTAATTCTTTTTGCCGCCCCCTTCGTTTTTGCCCCCTGTTTTTTCCGCCCCTTCTTCTTCCTCCGCCCTTCATTTTGGCCGCCCCCTGCATTTGCGCCCCCCACGCCCCCCCCAAAAAAAATATGCGCATGGATTATTTCATTACCATACTTATTTGGAACATTTCAGTGAACAAAAATCATGAAGCCACATGAAAGTAAATTTATGTGGGAAACTTGTAATAGTGCCCTGCAGGGCAAGATTTTTTCCAGCCAGATCCTGCGAATGATACCAATTCGACCAGAAGAAATGACACGATCCGTTTCATCTCAGCAAGAACTCAAATTGGTCCGGCCCAACTCGTTGATATTCCCTGACTGACCCATGATTTTGTTTAATCTGCTCTGCTGGTAGTCCGAATCGGTCCAGGGTATTTTGGATTTTCGAGTTGCCCCGCAGGGCACTAAATTTACATCTCATTTACCTGCTTTCTCATATTCATGTGCAGCGGAATCAAAGTCTGGTGTCCACTTGAAAAATGATGTCTTCAGACTGAAATAAGGAAATATGTTAATTAAAAAATGGTAAGTACAAATGTACAATGTACATAAACTGGCCTCAAAAAGAAACTTACAATTTTTCACAAGGTCATATCTTAAAATCCTGTCCATAAAAATGAACAAAAATTGCACACAGAATTACTTCAATACTTCAATAGTGTGGAACAAGACCTGTTTCTTAAAGAAAGTGTGTGAAAAGCAGAAGCAGCCCCGTTCCACACTATTCCACTTACTCTTTTGAAATAATTGCATGTGTAAAGAACTTGTGTACACACATTCTCACAGATTTCTTTTGCTGGGTTCCAATTATTCGCCTGTGAATGTGGTCCCGGAAGCTGTTCCGTGTCAGTGCATGTTACTGTTGTGTAAGTTGGACAACTGCTTGGTTACTGACATGTGTTTAGAGTAGAGTATGGAAGTAATCCTGTGTGTAATTTTTGTTCATTTTTATGGACAGGATTTTAAGATATGACCTTGTGAAAAATTATAAGTTTCTTTTTGAGGCCAGTTTAATTATGAACTTGCACTTTACAACACAATAAATGATAGTCTTATCAACTCAGTCAAGTGAAAGTCACTACAAAGTTCTACGATTCCTGGGACATATTCTAAGGATGCAGGAAGATGAATTCTGCAGGATATATGCTCTCTACACCCCATTGCGTAGTAAAAGAAGACCTGGAAGGCAAAGAACATCCTACTTGTCTTATGTACAAAAACTGTTGGGGCTTCTACAACTTTTTACTGCCAGATGCCATTGCTGCTTTGGCTTCGGATCGTGGTACATGAAGAAACTTTGCAGTCACCTGCTTCGAATTCGCAGCTGAATGAAATGAATGAAAATGAATCAATGATAGTCTACTCAATGAGGTTATTCCAGTTGAAATCCATTAACTCCATATCGAAGACACTACCTTAATCTCTCTCACAGGGAGTGTGAATTTCTAATAGGGTTACTTGAATGGTAGACTCCATATTTTGAAATCTACACCTCCTGTGTGTGAGATCATTAAGGTCATGTCTTGATTGTCTTCCATAGCGGGTGTAATAGATTTCAACTGTGACAACTGGAATAACCCATGTCCAGTATTAGGTTGCTAAACTCAACCCAGAAAGTATCGAAACGATTATAGATGGTCAGATATATCGGGAACTGAAACATATAGCAAAAACTTATTTAATGTACGGTATCACATAAAGCGCAGCGTTCTCCTGCGTATTTTGACACCTCTTTTGTTGCCCTACGATATCATTTGGTCGAGTTATGGGCACTTGAGTGGCTTCAAGTCGGATTTTGAAAGTTGCACTCAGCTCCTATTCAAGCCAAATGCGTTCGTCGTGTACACACACACACACAAAATCAAGACAAAGGGGGTGGATACTCTCGACTGGCCTGCAAAGAGCCCTGACCTTAATCCACTAGAACACTTGTGGGAGTGGGACACTCTTAAGAGGAAAGCTAACAAGGCAATCAAGCCTGACACCACCTTAGAAGGCCTTCGCCGCATCCTGCTCAGGAAATGGCGAGACATTGACCAAGGGAAGATAAGACATCTTGTTCAGAGCATGCGATGACGAATCCAGTCAGTGATAGTCAGTGCAGTGAGATAGAGATAAGTAAAGGGTAGCAAGTATTGGAGTTGGAAGTCGAAGGAGTAAAATAAAGTAAAGTTCATGGTTAAGTAAACAGAGCACATCGGTGTCTTGTCTTGATTTTGTGTGTGTGTGTGTGTACACGACGAACGCATTTAGCTTGAATAGGAGCTGAGTGCAACTTTCAAAATCTGACTTGAAACCACTCAAGCGCACATAACTCAACAACAAAAGAGGTATCAAAATGCTGCGCTTTATATACATTTTAATAAGTTTTTGCTATATATTTCAGTTCCCGATATATATCTGACCATCTATAATCGTTTCGATAGTTTCTGGGTTGAGTTTATTTTCATGTACATTGTACCATAGGCCTACCATTATTCATTCCACAAAGCACAAACCCAGTGAATTTTCTATTTGCCAAACTTTTACCCCAAAACACCTCAGCATGAAGTGACTACTGCCAGGGCTGTCAACTCTCACGCATTGGGTCACTTTCTCACGGTCTCACGCCAAGCTAGTAAATCTCACGCAAAAAGCTGGAAAATGAGTAAAATCTCACGCATCGTCATGAATAATTTGTTGCTCCACCTACCCCCCCGCTTTTCACATTCCCGAGCGCCGTGGCTCAAATAATCATGGTACAAAATGAACATTGGAGTCGGCAAATCCTGGTACGGCTCTGTCTCACGCCAAGAAATTCCAAAAGTTGACAGCCCTGCTACTGCAAGCAAGCCCAAGCATTCAACATGATCTGATTAAGCAATGATCTGAAAAGCACTTGTATATCAAATGCTCCCCTCTAATAAATGCCTCCCCACTCCAATTTGTCAATTAAAAGGGACAAAAATGCAAAAACTGCCATGCCATATCGTGTGAGTAACTTCAGTAAGCTTAATACATTGCATGTCATTGACAATCGCTAAATTGCACAGGGGTCGACTTGCGCCGAGACTCCCGTAAAAGTCAACTTGCATGCTCATTCACTCGGCAAATTTTCGTTCAACACTGACTCGCCATCATGAAAACACGACACTGATTTTTAACAACAAAGCCAATTATTAATCAATACTACCGATTAATCAATAAAAGTTTCTAACCAATGCAGTGATTGGATATCTACCCATCCACAACAGGATAATCAGCCAATCATAACTGGTTTCTATGTACACAACGGCACTGTGACCCGAGTCTGCAAAGCTAGCCCCTTGCCCATTTTACCCATAATTCTTTTTATAAGAAATAAAAAGCCGAAATCGTGTGCTCACTTCCGGGTATATCGGATCTTGTGGTAAATGTTTACGACTGTCAAAATTGCACTCTGCGCTCTCACGCTGTCATCGCCAATCACACGTGTTTGGAAGGTTACCGCCCATCGGAAATGGTTACGGTATAAAGTCAGTTTCACACCTGTGATTTATGGAGCATATCATAAAATCTCTGAGCACATACACAGCGGATTTGACAGATAAAAATGACATTTGCAATTCTGAGCAACGGGATTCCATGAAATTGAAGATTATGTAAGTTATTCTACAGGATCGGTAATAATTAACAGCTGGTCTGCTGTATTTGAAGTGCAAGTTTGTAAGTTTGTGACTTCGTATGTTATGTGCAATAGATATTACAGGAAGCTTAAATTGGCACGCTTTCCTGCAATTTGTCGGTCGCTTACGAAAGTTATTGGGAGTTCAGGGCACGTCACACCGAATTGGAATGCCAGACGACTCGCCCCAAATACAACTCGCCCCAACGGACAACTCGCCCCAACGGACAACTCGCCCCACGTATACAAACTGGCCCCACGTACAACTCACCCCAATGATAAGTACGCAGAGAATATCTTCTCTAGCATACGTAAGAAGGTTTTATCACACTGCTACAGGGATAGAACAATGGTATATCAACAACTAAATGAACGTCAATTGGCATTATTTTGTGATGATTATTGCTGAAAATGTTGGTCAAATGTGACAACTTATTAGTACACTATAAAGCGCACGAACGGAAATTCGCGCATAAATAAATGTCAATCGGTATTCAGAAACATCAGTAGAATACACGCACTCAGTAGAAATTAATTGTTTCATAATACTAAAGTAGTTAAAATAGAAACAGCATACCAATTAATATTCTTGGGTATGTCAAGTCTAAAAGTTGTAAAATTGAGCAGAATTGACGCCAGGATTTCGATCACCCGGACGATCACCGTACATCGAAACCTGTCGAATTCCACTACCATGACACTGGTCAAACTGCCGTCGATCGCGTCGTTCTTCGCACGTTTTTCCAATTATAATTATGCCTTGCCGAGATACACCGTAAAGAATCCACCATAAAATGGCCTACTCAAAGTATATAATATGGCAAAACAAAACATTATAAAAATAATAATAATAATAATAAACAACAACAACAAAACGCTTGCGAGTTTTGTGCATTTTTATTTTACCGACTCAGTTAGGTATAAAAAAAAAGCCTCAAAATAAGTTTGAGATCACACTTTCAGATGTTTAAAACTTGCAGTCCTATAAACATATTAAATCAGAGATCTTCTTTGACAAAATGAAACTATTAAAAGGACTGAAAAAATATTTGGCAAATTTTTCAAAGACAAATGAGCAAAACCAACACCAGCAGCAGATTTGAGATATTTTGTGGGTTCCGTGCTATGCACTGACTTTCACCCCCCCCTTTTTTTTTTTTTTTTTTTGCACCGCGTGTTAGCGGCGGATTATTTGCTGCCACTTACACGAAAACGTCGGGTGTGATCATGTTCAATCAATGGTACCGTGATTAAGTAAGCGGAACTCGGCGAAAGTGCCAGAACACACCGACGGCGTACCTTGCTTGACAAGTCCCCGGGCCCGCTGCCGCGTGCTTTACACACTGATGTAGGCTACGATCGATTGCTTGACAAGTCCCCTGGTCAAGTAGTCTGCTCTCAATTTGATTAAGACCCCGAGAATTACGGGTCGCGTTTTGTGTTTGCGACGGAGGCGTATCGGGAGGCAGTGCCTTGAAGAAGAAAAATGAAATGATTTTGTTTGCAAAACTGGTTAAAGCCTAGTATTAATACGATCAACGATTTCGGTCTAATTTTAATTTGGTTATTCTTTGCCCAATATTATTATAGTAACAACTGTCAGGAAAGATTTCTGGTTATTTTAAACTGTGGTGTTCTATAATATAAATCAAAGATATAAATCTAAATTAATTATATATCTTTAATTGTTTTAATTATATAATTTTGTATTTTTTATGTATCAGATCGCCAATTCACCAATTCAAACATCTATTTATTTTTGGTAACAAAGGACCACTTCCGAATCTGGGTGTTTGATATACCTAGATTTGGAAGCCGAGTTTATTTATTATTTAAATTTTATTTATTAAGCATATCATATGTAAAGGCCCCCTCCGGGTGTTACTGGTAATAGTCATTATCAAATATAGGCCTACATAATGTTATGTTGCGTTGATGAAAATGCTATTATTCAACCATGAATTAATTTATCGGAGATTTTAAAGCTCTTTGACTGTCTCCAACTAGGAATTCCCTTTTAACAAAGGAGCACCGGCGAATTGAAGCGCACTGCTGCATGTAGCATAATCTATCGACATGATCAAATAACTGTCAATTATTTACAAATCAGAATATAGTCAGATTGCACCCTTTTTCATAAATAAGTATGATTAATATAATATATAGGTTTGAAAGAAATAATGCATGTACAACATGCAGAAATGTATAATCATCAACATGGGAAATGAAAGACAGAAACCTAATAATAATAAAAACTGAGATTTTCCATTTCGAATTATTGGAGAAAGAAAACACAAATTCGGATTTATGTGCGCAAAAGTAACATTTTCCATTTCCTCGCTCAATTCTTCTGTTGAGTATGCGTGTTCATGAGGGTGCGTGATATGTACATAGGCCTATAGGGTGTGGGGAAGGGTGCGTGTCCGGAGTGGATGCAGAGAGAACAAATAAACAAAACAGAAGTCAACGAGACTTTAGAATTATGTCGTCGTCGTCCTATGAGTCATGACTTTTGATGATGTCATTCCAGCTATTTCGGTCTTGTGCAAGACGATAGGCTGCAGTAAGATATAGTCCTGCACACTCTTTGATTCCATGTTAGTGGTTTAGTATGCCTACTGCGTCAAAATCCCATTCCTACATTAAAATCTCATTCCCACATTAAAAGTATACAGTACCATGCATGATGATATAATAATGTCTCTCTCTATATATATACGCCTACCGCACTGCAGGAAAAAGAAAAGAAAACAAATTAAGTTATGCGCGCAAAAGCCGGGCGCAAAAGTAACATTTTCCATTTCCGCGCTCAATTCTTCGAGTAGGCCTATGTGTGTTCAATAGCCTACTGCTCATGAAGGTACTAGGTGTGCGTTTTATGGGCGTGTGTGTCGGTAGGGGCGAGATTCGGGGCGAGGATGTGGAGAGATGTTGTTGTTAAAGGTTTATTATGCCTACTGTCTTGTTTTCTTGGGTACTTGGGTGCCAGCTAAGTACATCATCATTGTAGTTTTACAGCAATCACGAAAACAGAAAGAAACACCCACGCCCCCACCCACACATTGAACACACATATCCTACTCGACGAATTGAGCGCGGAAATGGAAAATGTTACTTTTGCGCGCATAAATCCAAATTTGTGTTTTCTTTCCGCTATAATTCGAAATGGAAAATCTTTCTCATTTAATTCTCTTACAACATAATATAGGACTAATAGTAATACAATATATTGTGCATATTTTTTTAAGTTTGACATTTGTAGAGAAAATAGGAAACATTTAATCTGTGTGTTCTTTGTGTGTGTGTTGTTGTTGGTTTTCTTAAACGTGTTTAACTAACAGTGCATGCGAGGAAGGTCTGTGCGGCCTGCGGGTGTGGAAGAAAAGTTATTTTATCTGAAAAACGTCATCAACCATAAGATGAAAATGACTTGACATGCACGCTATAAAATAAAAAGGGCTACCTTGTACCTACAAAAGTACCAAGATTTAAAAATGGGAAGGTTAGGGACCTAGATGCCCTCGGGTCGTTCTGGTCATATTAAGCTCATATAGAGATAGCCAGCGACGCATGTCCACTTGGGAGTTAAGTTGCCGTGGTGTTTAAATCAATCATGATCAAGTTGCAAAAACAAAATGAACCATGATAGGCCTAACTGTCAATCACAATTATCAAAATCATAAAAATACATTATGTACTCGTATGTACATTAAAAAAAAATGTAGGCCCCCCTATCTGATATATAGAAAATTATATAATTAAAATAATAATATTTAAATTAAAGATATAGGCCCTATAATTGATAATTTTATATCTTTGTTTATATTATAGAACACCACAGTTTAGAATGACCAGAAAACTTTCCTGACAGTTGTTACTATAATAATATTTGGCAAAGAATAACCAAATTAATTTAGACCGAAATCGTATTAATAGTAGGCTTTAACCAGTTTTGCAAACAAAATCATTGCATTTTTCTTCTTCACGACACTGTCTCCCGATACGCCTCCGTCGCAAACAAAAAAACACGGCCCGTAGATTCTCGGGGTCTTAATCAAATTGAGAGCAAACTACTTGACCCGGGAACTTGTCAAGCAATCGATCGTAGCCTACATCAGTATGTAATAAAGCACGCGGCCGCGGGCCCGGGGACTTGTCAAGCAAGGTACGCCGTCGGTTTGTTCTGGCACTTTCGCGGAGTTCCATGTGCTTAGTCACAGTACCATTGATTGAACACATAACACACCGGTGTTTTTGTGTAAGTGGCAGCAATAATCCGCCGCTAACACGCGGTGCAAAAAGGGGGGCGAAAGTCAGTGCACAGCACGGAACCCATAAAATATCTCAAAGCTGCTGCTGCGTTTGTTTTGCTAGCTGTGCTCGTTTATCTTTGACAAATTTGCCAAATATTTTTCAGTCCTTTCAATAGTTTCGTTATGTCAAAGAAGATCTTCATATGTTTATAGGAGCTTATAGGACTGCACAATGTGCAAGTTTTGAACATCTCAACCTGAGGTAAAAAATACACAAAACTCGCAAGCGTTGTTTGTTGTTGTTTTATTATTTTTTTATATAATGTTTTGTTTTGCCATATTTATACTTTGAGTAGACTATTTTACGGTGGATTCTTTACGGTATGGTCGTGTGTCTTGAGCTCGCTACCAAAAAAAGGTGGCGGCGTTACATTTTGCCAAAGTCGACTCAAAACAAATGATGATATCTCTGTCAAGCAAGAAGTTATTGTCATGCTTGTGGTCTCATTTTATTGCTAAATAAAATGCACTTTCAACCCTGTAAAAAGAAATACTTGAACGTTATTAATACTGACACTGTGCGTCATATAATTCAGAATGGGCAGGGTGGCGGTGGTGGGGGATGTGGTGGTGGGGGATGTGGTACACACAAACTCTATGGGATTGGTATTTTTAGGCGTAATATGCTTCTCTAAAGGGTGTAAATTGGATTTGGACTCTATTTAGCATCTAAAAGACTAATGGCCTTACAGCTAAACAATTCTACTAATTGTTTTTAATCATTTATGATTGGTTTAGTCAAGAAAATACAAACTTTTCCATACAAAACTACCCGTTGTCATATTAAACACTGTAGTAAGTAATGCAGATGTCTTCAAAATCTAAAAGTTACTGTAAAATTTTAATTTCCTATCCTATCATAGTCAAAGTAAAGATTTTCTGAAGGGAAATTTGACCAGGAATCTAAATATGGACATATTTTTTCTGTATGGGTTAGGGGGAACATGTTTAGGTTCAAAATATGTTGAATTGTAAAAAAATCTGACATACTTTGGGACACCCTATATTTCGAAATTACCAAACAGCTGTGATTTTGGTTTCTTCCAAAGTCAGTTGGCTCTTCATATCCTCTAACCAAATGAATGTTGTTTACTTCCAGTTTATTACTGTAAGTTGGTAATAAGCAATGCATTGAGTGGCCCATTTTTTATCAAAATCTTTTTTATTCCACCCTATATAACTTGCAGGTCACCCTGTATAATGAGTTGAAATGTATATATTTGAATTGCTTATGCCTTCTGCTTTCCAAAAATGTATACTTTTGCTAGTTTAGGGTTGATGATTGTGGAGATAATCTAATTAGAAACCCGGTTGGTGTAAAAATTCATAATATTTGTCATGTAACGCTAAGGGTGGCGAGTTCAGGACACACGTCCGTATATCTCGGCATTACATAATTATATTATCGGGTAGAACTTCTTGGCCCTCCTCTACGTCCTCAATTCAATGTTATGCGCTATAAAACGAAAATAATTACAACATACAAAGAACGTCGCGATCGACGGTAGTTTGGCCAGTGTCATGGTAGTGGAATTCGACAGGTTTCGCTGTACGGTGATCGCACGGATGATCGAAATTCTGGTGTCAATTTTGCTTAATTTTGCACCTTAATTTGGACTTGCCATACCCAAGAATATTAATTGGTATGTTGTTTTCTATTGACTACTTATTAATTACTATTCGAGTTGATGAGTGTGTGTATTCTACTGATAGTGATGTTACTGAATGCCGATGTGCGACTTGCCGTTCGTGCCAAAGTATAAGTTGTCAAATATTGACCGAAATTTCAAGCAATAATTATCACAACATTTTGCCAACTAACGATGTTCATGTAGTTGTTGATATACCATTGTTCTATCCCTAGCCGAGTGATAAAACGTTCTTACGTATGCTAGAGAAGATATTCTCTACGTACACTAAATACGAGTTTGTATGTGGGGCCAGTGTGTTACTACTGGGGCGAGTTGTCCGTTAGGGCGAGTTGTCCATGAGGCCAGTTGTCCAGCGTTAGGCGAGTTGTATTTGGGGCGAGTTGTCTGGTTTCCGTCACACTAAGTGTGACGTGATCGACCTCGCTGGGCATACACACTAACACACTATCTACGCGAGTTGTTGGTGTTAAAAAGAGGATTTTGTGACCCTAGCATCCTCCTTTTATGACATTTTTCAGTAGTTTAATATCCACGAAAAAAGCTTATTCCCAAAATTTCAGTGGATTTCGATTTGCGTTTGCGAATTGCGAGTCTTCCTTTATAATTGTAGAGAGAACTTGCCAGGAGGTCTTGTATTGTGAGGATGAGTTGAGTTTCGCAAGAGTGCTTTTGACGGAAACCATGTTGTTTGTCAGTGAGTATTGTATGTTTGTTGAGATGACAAATCATAAAACATACTAATAACAAGATATCTTCGAATCCCCGAATCTGATGCAACACTGAGTGAAATCATGAAATGCTGCCGAATTTGGCAGAAGAAAAAATGACCAGAGTAAAATTGAAGAAACAAATACATTTTGCAAGCAATTTGCCTATAAAAACCTTATCATATACAAAAACAACTGTTATCTCGTATTCCGGTGCTATTTTTACGACATCGCGTGGGTTACTGTACCTTTTCTCGGCTTTTTCAATGTGCTCCAGAGCTTCGCTGACCTTCTGATTGGAAGCCATTTTGCTGATGATCATAACAAAGCCCACAATTCCTTGCGGTAAGTACGGAAAACGGTAAGGGCCATTATTGTCAAGTGATAAAATCATACGTGAATAATTTAGGGGCTGTGTAATATTACATGGTGGGCTGATGGGGGGGGGATTTGGCGAGCGAAAGGGGGCTTTTTGGCACTCATTCATTGGGCGCCATTCTATAAATAAAAAGCTCTAAAAAGGCTTAAGAAAACAGTCACGAAACGCTTCAAATTTTCCTGCTCGACTATTTTAAAGGTTTGCAAATTGGGATCCCAAAAATTTGGCATGTAGGGGGGCCTAGAGGGAGGGGGCAAAGATGTTTTTGGCAGGCCGAGGGGGGGGGGGGGGAGACAAGAGATTAATTCGTAGGCCTAGGGGGGCAATCACACAATTTGGAAATTTTACCCCCCCCCCACCCGGCTCATAATTATTGCACAGCCCCTAGCATTTCTAAAATGACATTTAATGTAGGCCTATTTTGAAATAAGAATGAATGGATGAACAAACCGTCGAATGAATGAATGAGTGAATGAATGAATGAATGAATGAATGAATGAATGAATGAATGAATGAATGAATGAATGAATGAATGAATGAATGAATGAATGAATGAATAAAGGAAGGAAGGAAGGAAGGGAGGGAGGAAGGAGTGCCTTAAATAAATATAAAAAATTAGGCATTTTGGCCTAAAAGATTAAGGGCCCCAAAAAGGTCTCAATTCTTTATATTGCATTTTTGGCCAAACTTTTCAGATTTTCCCTCACATTAACTATACAAAAAATGTTCTCGGAACTTGGGAAAAACATTAGGTGATGTGGTGCAATAATCATGTGTACGGACCTACCCCGGGTTGGTCAATTATAGAGGGTAGGCCCTAGATGCAAAGATTTTTAGCAGGCCAAAAGGGGGGAGGGGCAAGCAATTTTCAGATTTTCCCTCACATTAACTATAGAAAAAATGTTCTCGGAACTTGGGAAAAAACATTAGGTGTGGTGCAATAATCATGTGTACGGACCTACCCCGGGTTGGTCAATTATAGAGGGTAGATGCAAAGATTTTTAGCAGGCCAAAAGGAGGGAGGGGCAAGCAATTTTGGCAGGTCGAAACGGGGACAAGATCTGAGACAAAAATGACAAATCTCTTTATTCATGTTATTGACCTCTTACTTTTGCCTCTTTATACGAGTTAATAATTAGGTCTAGGTGTTTTGGGGTTGAGTCAAAATGTTTATTAAATAACGTTTAAATGGCGGGTTATATGCAAGGTCATGAAAACGTTATTAAAAGTTTTATATCTAAAATGCTAAATGTCTATAATAGGCCTATGGTATATTTTTTCAAAATATATAATTATTTTGTCAACCACTTTTTGCAACAAACTTGGTTTTCCAAACGTTTTATAGCCTTTAGGCCTATATAACCTGACATAAATAGCCTTTAGGCCTAAATATCCTATATAAACTGACATAAACATATCAACTGATACATTTTTTGAAGATCTTGTTCTTGAATTTGACATCTCTATGAAAATATAGTGTATAGGCCTACCTTATAAAGGGAATTCGATTGACCGGTTTTATAACCCCTCTAATGTTCAATAAAATATTTTGATAAGATTGTTGAAAGTTTATTAATTTTGAAAATGGCAAAATTACCAAGTATTCATACAACATTTTGAAAACACAAGAGGGACCTGCAAAAAAACAGAGAGCTTATGGATTGATGCTTTAAATTTGGACCAAGATACGGATTGTAACGGAGTTCATAATAATAACTTTTCTTGTAGTAGGCCTATTGAAATTCAACTTTGGGCTTTAGCAATTTGCACAAGTTCCTTCATAAAATTGGTAGAATTGATTCCCCACTTTGTGGTTTTTGTAATAATTCTGATGAATACTTGATGTATAATAATTTATTTTGTGATTGTGATCAAATCAAATGCTTGGGGGACAGTCTGGCCCCGGGGGGGGGGGGGGGCACTCAACTTTGGAAGTGACGGGTATGTGCCTACCGGAGTCGCGAAGTAGGGGCCTATCGGGTACAAAGCGTTATTTTAAAAAAGGGGGGCATTGGGTACAAACAAAATAAAAAAAGGGGTCATTGGGTACAATATTTTGAAAAAGGGGTCATCGAGTATAAGATTTTAAAAAAAGGGTCATCGGGTAGAAAATTTTGAAAAAATGGAGCAAAATTGTGAAAATTTCGGCATAATTTTGAAAAAATTGAGCAAAATTGGACAGGTTGTTTTTTTTGTTCCATTTTGATGATGCTATTATAGAAAAAAGGGGGTCATTGGGTAGCCTCAACCAAAAAAATAGGGGGGTCATTGGGTAGCCGCAACTAAAAAAGGGGGGTCATCGGGTATGGCTTTAAAAAAAAGGGGGTCATCGGGTATAGTCGACTTCAAAAGAGGGGGCCTATTGACAGGCACATACCGTCACTTCCAAAGTTGAGTGCCCCCCCCAGGGAGTCTGGCTCAATACTCCCTCCCCTCAATCTCTCTCCTCTTTCTCTCTAGAGCTCTACTCTAGCGCTCTTCTCAGTTCCCTGGCGTGGGAACTTCACCAGACTTGTAGGCCTATGCTTTTCTTAATCTTAGGGAGCGATCGGTTTTTACGGCAGGGGGGAAATGGGCATTTTAAGGGGGAACCCGAAAAATTGTTTGGGTCTTGAGGGGGAACGTGAAATTTTGTTGAACCAGGAGGGGGATTGTAAGTTTTAAATGGAGATATTCGGGAAAACAAGGGGGGAATCCGAAAATTTTGAGCCGGCGCGAGGGGGGAACGCGATTCTTTGGGTCGATATTTTTTCCAAAACGCCCATTCCCCCTGCCGTAAATAACGATCGGTCCCTTATGTAGTAAAATGATGAGTCAAAATAAGACAATGACGCAATTGTATAGCTTTTATGTACATACTCGTATTATTAAAAATTGATCAAATACTATAATTATTGTATCATTTCAAAAGTTAAATCGCACAAACGTGACATGTGCTTTGTACATAATCATCATAAATATATAAAACACAGTATTCATTGTATTTTATTTGTTTGTCCAATTTGAACATTATTATGCCTGTGTTCAGTGAATACAAGTTTTCGTTTAATTGTCGATTTGTATTTTAATCTGCATGGTTTCTGAAAACTTGGGTAGGCCCTATACAAAATGCGAAGGATAAACCATGTACCGGGGTCTTTACATAGCACAGTGTTTTGTTTTTTTCCACCCATTCCCAACTAGGCCTAAAATGCAGGTATAAGGATAAGGGACCGTTCACAAATACTTGTTGGGGGGGATGGGTGGGGCTGATGCAAAATAATGTCATTTGCCCCCCCAGGTGTCAAAATTTTCAGCCCCCCACCCCCATTTTTTGGACATGAAAATTATGGGTCAACCCAATAAAAAATCATATAAACTCAATTTTCCCAGGAAAAGTTATTTTGTGATCAAATATTTTTCAAGGCCCACCCCCTTAGGAGGGTCAAAACTTTTAAGGACCCCTCTTTGCATCAGGCCCCAACAAGTGTTTGTGAACGGTCCCTAATAAGTGATCATTATAAAGATTCCAGATGCAAAGGCCGTTATACGCCGTTATACCTCCTATCACTTGTAAAGTAATAATAAATATTACGTTTATATCCAATTCCTAAACAACTGTTTGTAGCTGTTAAAAATTCAGTAACGTCGCCCTCTATTTACAGATAAAATAATTATCGCCAAGCGCGAGTAGCGATCAAGCTTTTGTATTATCATGATTATTATTAAAATAATATAAAAGCTTGATCGCTACTCGCGCTAGGCGAATCGCTTGAAGCACTTCATTTGTTAGATGGGGTGGTTTGTACTTTGTAGTAAATTGTTATTCGGCACTCTGCCGAATTCGTAACGATTATTTCCAACAGGAACGATAAAAACAAAATCTAAGTTATCGGATCTATTATGTAAACACAAACGCTATAAAAATGCATTTAATAGTGTGAATGATGTGAATAATACTGAACAAAAATGGTATAGCATTTTATGAATGAATGAATGAATGAATGAATGAATGAATGAATGAATGAATGAATGAATGAATGAAAACCAACTTTTATAAAAGCGGAAATATAATTTTGTATAAAAAATACAATGTTTAGTAGGTACGTTGGTTTCATGACTCAAAAATACTCAACTAAAATATTTGTATAAACACGGTATTTAAAGATTAACCGGGTTTTTTTTAATCAATGCATTTCAATATCCATATTAATGACACATTTCTAAACATCATAAACATCACAGTATTCACGGACAAAAGTTTGTTCACTTTTTGCCATAATGGGCTATTCCAGAAAATAGATGCACACCCCTATAGCAGGAGTTCGGATTTCCGGACTTTTTGTCTAGTCGTATACATGGAAATCAAAGTGTCCGAAGGCGAAAAAATCCAGCAGAAAAATATTTCAAAATCAGAAATCCTCAATTTATGAGCTCATTTTGGACATTTCCGTGATTTTCCCTTCATTTCATTGGATTTCCAGACTTTTTCAAGTGACACTTGCAACTCATTCTTTGATTGAAAAGTTACTCCTCTATAGGGGGTGTGCAATTAACTTACTTTCCGGAATAGCCCAATCTTGTTAAAGCATAGGTCTATGGTAAAAGTGGCACGTATGACCATTAAACCCAGTGTATAGGGTACCGTTCACAAACACTTGTAAGGGGAGGGGTCTGATGCAAAAAAATTTCATCACGAACATTTTTCGCCCCCCCCCTTTACAGACCTCAAAATTTTCAGGACCCCCCTTTTTGACATGAAAATTATGGGTCAACCCCATAGAAAAGCATATAAACTTAATTTTTCCAGGAAAATTTGTGGTCATTTTTTCAGCCCCCACCCCTTAGGAGGGTCAAACATTTTCAAGGCCCCCCTTTTTTGCATCAGGCCCCCCAACAAGTGTTTGTGAACGGTCCCTAGCATCTAAATAAACATGTTTACAAATTGGTCATAGAAAGAGTTTAAGAACAGTGCTTATAATATAAACACTGGTTCTATTTAAGGGTATAGGGTTATAATTTTTGTAATCATTTGGTCCATAATAATTGGGGATAGAGCATCGAAAAGTGTTATTCTTATTAACCCTAGGTCATATACCGTGTTAAAAACCAACCACTAATAATTCACTCAAAAACTACGTGTTTAGGGACCGTTCACAAACACTTGTTGGGGGCCTGATGCAAAAAAAAGGGGGGGGCTGAAAAATGTTGACCCTCCTAAGGGGGCCTGAAAAAATGACCACAAATTTTCCTGGGAAAATTGAGGTTGACCCATAATTTTCATGTCAAAAAAGGGGGGGGGGGGGCTGAAATTTTTGAGATCTGTAAAGGGGGCCCGAAAATTGTTCGCGATGAATTTTTTTGCATCAGCCCCCCTAACAAGTGTTTGTGAACGGTCCCTTAGCAATAAACATATTCATGCCAAGTGTGTTTAGAAGCTAAGTGTTATAGGTATCAAATTCCTAAAAATTACAAAATATGAAACCTTTTATTTCTGAAAAGGTACATGTTGATAATAATAATAACAATTTGGCTAAACGCATATAGCGTGTTTAAAAAGTGTTTACAGCTATATGGATTTAGAGTATAGTGTAACATGATTTAATACAGGGTGATAGCAAGAATGCGTTTAAAAAGTGTTTTTAAACAAATTAAATTTGCTAAACATAATTTTTACAAGTGTATTTAGTTATGAGTGTTAACAACCATTCTATAATATATTTAAATTCTTATTTACAGTTATAATAATAAAACAGTATAAATTAGTATACAATTATAACATGATTGACAGGTACTGTCTGTTTCAATACAGATTTGGTCCCCCTCTTGTTTTTGGCTCCTTTTTCCTGTCCTGATGAATACATCTTCAGCTAAAGAATACAATTTATTATTGAGGATCGGCTAAAAATGTGGAAAAAACAATAAGAATACAAGAATTGCTGAAAGACAGTTTATTCTGAATGTATTGGCAGATTTGTTAGCCCAAGTTCCGTTGAATGCAAATTTGCCTTGCATAAAAACTGAAACTGTAGCCTATAGGCAATGCAATGACGGCGCCACAGGTGGTGCATGGGGACCCCGCCTCATGGCTTTTATAAGTAAAATGCAGGATGTGAAATAACAGACACTACCGTAGCCTACGCTTGTAGTGTCATCCAAGACTGATCGAAATTTAAATAAGATTAAAAATTCAATCCAATGGATTTGAATTTCAATCTATTAGATTAAAAAATGGTAATCTAATTCAGATTAGCTGAATTTTAATCTATTAGATTAAGAATTTTTAATATAAGCTTGGATATGTCCCTCATCGCAATCGAATAGATTAACTTTTTAATCTTAGGATAGGAATTTAGCATGTTTAGAGACTAGGGAGTGTGAATTTCAAATGGGGTTACCAAAATGGGTGACTCCATTTCAAATCTACCCCTGTGTTGGAGATCTTAAAAGATCATCGTCTTCTATAGCGGGGGTATTGGATCTTGGAATAAGAAATCTGCCAAACTTCATCAAGTGTCTTTCAATGTCAAAATATAGTGTTCATGCGCATTTGATACATTATTCATCATTATTATTAGTTAATAAATTACCGAGTGCAATAACAAAGATATTTAATTTACACGGCATATAAAGGCTTTTCCACTTTCCATATAATTTTAAATTGCGTTCCCTTAATATAGGCCTATATTAGAACTGAAATTGAAACACGTAATATTGTTAATGGAATTGTTTTAATCATACGTTCTGGTTTTCAGCCATGACAATGCCAATGCACCGATACTACCTGATTTGCCAGTATGCACAAGTAATTTATAGGCGTACGCACTTTTCTAAGCTGGTATGTATAACGTGCGATCGCTGTCATTAATAGGCAATTCGACATATATGTCAATTTGTCCATTTACGGCAGCGATCCGCACGTCATAAGCGTGCGTCTATGGCAAGCCAAGGGGGCCAAAAGCGTGGAACAGCTACGCGTAGCTTCTTTCTCGTTACGAACAGCTGTTTGACCAATCAAAATAGTCAAATTTAATCACGTGGTTGGGTCGTTAGCTGCGCGTAGTATAGTTATAGGTATCCTCTTTCACAATTATTATCTTGTAATTAATTTACGGAATTAGCATAGATAACGAACGGGTAAAGGAGGCCAAATCACAGCACGTGTCAAGAGAACATGTTGCTAATGCCTGGCTAAAATGACACAAAGCATATTTATTTAGTGTTTCCAAGTTTACACCGTGTTTAATAGCAAGTAACTTTATACTCGGGCTGTATTAGCGGTGCAGGGGATATGAAGGTCAAACAACAACTACTACTGATGTAAAGCGATGTGTAAAGATATTGCAGGGAAAGCGATATCACATGTCACTGTGTAAATACGGAGAGAGTAAAATGGGTCATCATTTTTTTCGGAAGGGGGGGGGGTGGTTCCTAAATTTACAAAAAGTCGGCGTCAATAAATTGCGGCTCTCACTATTTCGGCATCAAAATGTTATGACCCCCGACTCCCACCGATACACCTTACCCCCTAGACAGGCTAAAATTGTATTGAAACCAGTCTTTTTGAATACAATAAACACACTATCTGTAGTCATCTCGTGACTCCCTACATTTTGTCATTATCAATTTATGACCCCCCTCCCCCTTATTATATCTAAAAAAAAAAGTATGACCCCCTATATTTGGGATCCCTTCCGAAGAAAATGATAGCCCCTAAATATAGAACAATCATTATTCTGTTCAGATATTACTTTAATAGCACCTATGCCATTTTTTGCTGATATACTACAGATAGTTTCATTTACAAAAATTAACAACATAATATTTGTGAGAGAGGATGTTTACATCAGCTCCACGTGTTTAAAACCGCGAATCTGATTGGTTAATAAGCTGCACGTAACGAGAAAGAAGCTGCGCGTAGCTAGTCCCACGTTCTGAGCCGCTTAGCTTGCCATATGCGTCTGCAGGCTTTGTTCCACAGTTTCAACATGTTCTAAGTTGTGTTGTGCATGTGGTAAAAATGTGATTGGACTATTTCAGTTGAAATCCATACACCCTTATATGGAAGACATGACCTTAATCTCCCACACAGGGGGTGTAGATTTCAAATGGAGTCACCCATTCAGGCAACCCCATTTGAAATTCACACCCCCTGCATGTGTGTGATATCAAGGTCAAGTCTTCCATAGGGGGTGTCTGGATTTCAACTGGAAGAGCTATTAGGGCTATGTTCGTCATAATCATAATTGAACATCATTGGGATCTCAAACATAATCATCTCCCAGTACACAGTTCTCTAACCCCAATAGCCTTCTATACATGAAGAATGACCTGTGAGTGTGTTGGGTACAAAAACTCATATTCCACAACTTTAGGTCAAATTTTGAGCTTTGCGTGTTGCATCGAGGTTATTGAACTTTACCACTGGCGGTGAGATTGTTTTGGCTCAGAGTATACGTGTGTACACATTAGAATTCGTCAGCTCGAAAAACCAGACTTATCTTTAAAACAAACCAAATATAGCTGACTTTATACTCCATCGCTGAGCTACGAGCGAGTGGTATTTGACCAATGAGTCAGCGCGCTTCTCCTAACGCACAAAACGCGCGTAGATTGGCACCGACTCGTTCGTCGCTCAGCGATGAAGTATAAATTCAGCTTAAAAATATATAAACTTTCAACTATATGTTGGAACCATTTTGCAGTTTCATTGTTTATTTGAAACAATAATTCTTATCAAAAGATATGATATAAATATAATGGCATCACGTGGTAAACAAGTGCACAATTATAGGACATATGATTCTTTACCTTTACGATAATGATTAAATAAATAAAATATTCGTGATTCATAGCCTCATCCCCATTTTTTCACAACAACAAAAAATGTTGTAATTTTTATACCACCAGAAACCTCTGGCTATTATAATGTTTGTGTGCAAACAAATTCTTACCGATTTATTCGCTTAGCAAAAACATGTCAAATTTGAAATTAGGCCTATGTTCTGCTAACAGAAATTACAGCACAGTGGCCTATGGAGCAATGGAATAATTTATATTTACATTATGCATAACTCGCAAACGCAAAATCGGAAGCAACAGAAATTTTGAGAATAAACTGTTTTCGTGGATATCTACTCACACATATCATAAAAAATAGAGGATGCTAGAATCACAGAATACTCCTTTAATAGACTTAAGCGGCCCTCGTGATTTCGCAATCGCATTTGTCCACATTGACTTTTGACCTGAGTTTAGTTACATTTATTTGTATTAAAGTTGTATGATGATAACACAGATATAATAGAGAATACAATAGTAAGTAAAATATGAAATGAGAATCAGATAAAAAATAAAAATACACTGGTACCGAAAATAATATTTCAACAGAAGGTAATTTTTAAAGAAATCTATCAGATGGTTTCCTTTCTTGTATTTGTGCGTACAAATTCACATATATGACAAACTGCTCACAGAAAATAATTACAAAAGACGAAAATTGCTACATTTTGTGTTTTCTTAATACTTAACTATGCATATTGTTCGAACCTGGTCCCTTCAGGATTCAAGTGTGCATGTGCATCCGCACGGAGCGATCGTTTAACAACATTATCGCCATATAAGGTCAGGTCACAGTTCCTACATATACATTATAGCTGAATGATGCGTTTCAGCTCTTTCCACTCGTTAGTTAATTTTACTCCAAGTTTCACAAAGTTGCTCGTCCCATACCGTGGAAACATGGCATGTTGCCTCAGGGGTTGTTCGGAGTTAATCATTTTGAAACCCATACTCCCCCTGTGGCCTTACCTATATCTTCCACAACTGGAGTGAGTATTTCAAAAGTTATACCCAATTGCCTATTCTATTCAAAAGTTATACTCCCTCTGTGGATTAAGACTTAAGCTAAATCTTCCACATGGGTAGTGTGGATTTTAAATGGAATAGCCCGTTGTTCGTCCATTCAATGATGTATTAGAAAATATGGAGCTAGTTTTCCAGTTTCACTCCCACTTTGTTAGTTTTACTGGTGTCCCACAAAATTTAACTTTGCTATAGTCCGTTCAAGATTGATATGAATCCAGTAGCTGAATGGTGGTGCTTTCCTCTGGTTTCCACAATTTGTTAGTTTTACTCTAAGGTCCACAAAGTTTAACATTGCTCGTCCATTCACAAGGATTACGGTGTATTGATAACACAGATCTGAATGGAGTTGTCAAGCTTCGCCCACACTTTGTTAGTTTTACTCCAAGTTCCACAAAGTCAAACTTTGTTGGTCTATTAATGATACGATATATACTGTATAAAACTCCATAGTTAGCATATATGCTTACTATCGAGCGCTTTTAAAACATGCAAACATGAAGTTGTTGAGCAAATCATCGATATACACATAGTTATACGAACAAGTAAATCTGCAAATGTGTGTCTCAAACCCGTCATGCCCATTGCTCATCAGTTGGTAAAGCGCCGGACGGTACAATTTCATGTTTTCAAAAGTGCACGATAATAAGCACGTATGCTAACTATCGAGTTTTTACTATATATAACGCAAATGGTGCCTTCCATTCGTTTCACACTTTGTTAGTTTAACTCCAAGTTGCTGAAACATTGCTCGTCCATTCACGGATTATTAAATAACACGGAGTACATTTTCAAGTTTCACCCAAACCTGATTAGTTTTACTGGCGATCGACAACGTTAAATCTTCCTGGTCCATCAATGAATTAGATAACGCAGTAAGCTTTCCGTTTTTCCACACTTTGTCATGTTTGTAAGCGTTACTTTGTATTCTTCCACAATGTACACACGATGGTCTGTCGAGTGATTCTTTTTCTAGCAGAAGCTGAATAGAACTTGTCAGTCTTGCCCTTCCTGAGTTGTTTTGCAGTTGAGAATTTTACTGACGTTCTGGTCTGTCTTGAGGTGTTGTGTTGTTGAATACAAGTCACTGGTACTATATAGCACCGGGTTTGAGCACATTGATACATCATTGTTTACTGTATTATGATTTTACTGGTATATCCACTAGCTTTTTGGTTACACTCTGCAAGAGCTCCATGAAGGAATTCAACACGCAGAAATATACATAATAAACATGATTTATCAAGCATTTTAATTGATCCTCCCTTAGATAGATGTTCGTGTTTAAGTAGTGCCGTCGTCGACATGCCGTATGTCGACATAAGCCGTATCTCAACATGTCGATACTGGCGTCCCATGCACGAAAGTGAATCTATGAGAGTGGGAGGGAGAGAGAGAGAGAGATAAGGCGCACGCAGCGTAATTGCGAACATACAATTTCAAAGTAAGATGAAAGAGGGTAATGTAATCACCGTATGATGCTAGTTAGTTATTCACTATAAGATCCACAACATGCTCATCTATCAGGGCACAGTTATTTAACCCCAATACATTTACAAATTAATTGAATGACCTTTGAAAATTTGGGTACAAAACCTCATACTCTGCAACCTGAGGTCAAATGTTGCACTATTATTGTTTAATTGGGGTTGTGGTCCATAGTGATTTCAAACACAAACCAAACGGGAAGATTCTCTTGATGTTTTGATGCAAGTATTTTTCAGCCAACTCACTGTATAGTTGTGAAAAGATCTGTCCCGTTTTGTCTAGGTTTACTGGAGTTCCACAAAATGTTAATTGTGCGGATAGTAATGTAATATGGATCAATCCAAGTTTGTCCAGGTTTCATGGCGTTCCACAAAGGTAAATTGTGCTGATGGAATAGACCTGTCCAGGTGCTAGGTCTGCCACGGTCCAGGTTTATTTGCGTTCCATGTAAATCGTGTTATGGAATAGATGTGTCCAGATTTGTCCATTATTATGTCCAGGTTCCTACTGGCGGTACACCAAGGTAAATTGTGCTAGTAGTAATGACATAAATCTGTCCAGTTTGTGCTATAGTAATGGAACAGATTACAGATCTGTCCAGTTCTGTCCAGATTTACCAGGTTTCACAATTGTGCCGATAGTAATAGAATAGACATGATAGATCTGTCCAGTGTTACTTGCGTTCCACAAAGGTAAACTGTGCTGGTCTATCAGGGCAATTTGTGAGACGGAACAGAAGCTGCATGTCTCCATGATGCCACTCAACCTTGTACTTGGGGATAAGCTGTGGGGAATAAAAAGAACAGGATTATTTCGTTAATACTTCTTAAACGATATGTAAATCGACTCTTTTGTCAAACAAAATAGCTATAACTTACTATTGTAGCTTTAACTGGTTTAGGGCATACCATGCAAATGTATTTTAATGTACGCTAATCTGTATGGAATACAACACGCCCGGACAACACACTATACGCTGGCGAAGTTACGTAATTAATCGGATTAACTACCATGGCAATAGGTACAAACAATTTTGAATATACCACGCTGCACTACAAGCAGGTTTCACTCGTCACCTGTCGTCAATCATATAATAGATTGAATACAATACCGCTCTTTTCAAAGAGACTAATCTTACAGGTGCAAGTGATATTAGCATTTCTTTGACATCTATGGTTCAATGCAGAGGTACCACATGAACGTATTAGTGCAGCGCGACATAATCAAAAATTGTTTGTACCTATTGCTATGGTAGTTAATCCGATTATTACGTAACTTCGCCAGCGTATACTACAGAGGACAAAACAACCAGTATCGAAAAGTCTCCTATCATAACCAGGATCAGCTCCCCGAGTTAACATGGTTAAGGCTCATACAGACTCCTAGTATTCGACATATACAGGGTGTCCCAAAAAAAGAGGCCCCTCATTGCGCCCTCTTTTTCTCCTATTTCTGAAAAGTTGATTAAAAATATTTTGGTATGTAAAGAAACCTTTAATCGTTAGCTTTAATAAACCAAAACAATTATTTCAATCGGCTCACAACTTTTGAAGATATGCCCTTTTGAATAAAAGTACCCGTGTTGCACTCTGTCCACGGATAGCAAACAGAGTGGTTGGGATGGCTCATGCTGTGGAGTGGCCTGCACGATCACCAGACCTCACACCACTTTTTTTTCCTTTGTGGCAAAATCCAAGATCTTCGCAAACGTATTACTGAATGCATTCGCAAGTATCCGGCGCACAAGTATGGTACGCAACGCAATTGATGCAATGAGGACCAGGGCTGAAACCTGTATTCGCCAAGGAGGCAACCAGGTAGAGGGCAGAGCAGCACAGTAAACTCACTTCAGAAGAACCAAAGACAAACCAAACAGCCTTTTAGGGCTACCTTTTATCCTAAAAAGAGAAATGACTTATGTTGTAAAAAAAAGCAAGAAACAACAAATTAAGAAAGTAAGAAACATAATAAAACAAAAAGGCCAAGAACAAATAAGTAATTGCAAGTAAAGCAAAAGAAGTCCCATTCGGCATCCATTTTACCCACAATTTAATGACACTATTAACAAAATCCATTGCCCATAAACCCACCGGTAAAGCCCATTACATAAATAAAGTTATTTTATAAAGTCATCATTGCGGAATGTTTGATATTCATGCATGGTATGTGTACTCCTTTTCAATCTTTGAAGTAGCCAAACCTTCTCCGTGGACAGGGTGAAAAACGGGTACATTTCTTTAAAAGAGCATATCTTCAAAAGTTGTGAGCCGATTGATATAATTGTTTTGGTTTATTAAAGCTAACGACTCAAGGTTTCTTTACATACCAAAATATATTTGATCAACTTTTCAGAAATAGGAGCAAAAGAGGGCGCAATGAGGGGCCTCTTTTTTGGGACACCCTGTAGAATATTCGATGTAACTTTATTTATGCAATTGAATACATGAATACAAAACCCACCCAAGCTCATGGAAAGTAATTTTGGGAAAATGTGTGTATCATTTTAATTCCTTCAGTTAGAATTACATGGTAAATAGGGCAAGTTTTACATGCAAATGAGTGGGTTATACTGTATTAGGTATGACGATTATCATTTCGGGGACTTTGTGAGGGTCGTTTTATATGCCGGACTTGGGTGGTTTTTTTTAATCACGTAGTAAGTGTATTCTTTACCCTTTGCTCTCAATCTTTTTTTTTCTTGTTCTGTGCCCATTCAGCCCCATTTCTGCGATTTTTACCACTTAGGGCCTATTTTGTCATCACTGTTGCCATCACCTCAATTTAACAGGTCAGCCATCAGGGCACTATAATATGCGTGCAAAAACCACCCAAGTGGACTTGGGTGGTTTTTGGATTTCACATGCTCAATAGCCGTGCATGTAGAGGGTGGATTTGTGTTGTTCTTTTATACATAAATAGACCTATGTATAAGCAACAATGGGCTATTCCAGAAAATAGATGCACACCCCCTATAGAGGAGTTCGGATGTCCGGACTTTTTGTCCAATCGAGACTGTTGGAAATCCAGACTTTCAAAGTGTCCAAAGGTAAAAAAATCCGGCAGAAAAATAGTTCAACATCAGAAATCCTCAATTTAAGAGCTCATTTTGGACATTTCCGTGATTTTTCCTTCATTTAATTGGATTTCCAGGCTTTTTCAAGTGACAATTGTAACTGGATTTCCAGTCGTTTTCAGAAAGCAGACCAGGAAATCCAGACATTTCTTTTATTGAAAATTTACTCCTCTATAGGGGGTGTGCAATTATTTTCTGGAATAGCCCAATGTCCCATGCTTAACCTTATTTGGCCAAAGTATTGACTTGGGTGGGTTTTGCATTCAGGTATTCACTCAATTTGGTCAAATTATTGCCTTGGATGGGTTTTGTATTCAGGTATTCAATATTATTTAAATGAGGATGATATCAGCCCGGGATATCATTCCTTTATTGGTTATTACGGTTGCGAGCTGTGTGAGATTTACCTTAAAGAGCATAGCATAAATGTCCTGTTCTGCAAGCCGTCTGCCGATACACATTCTAGGGCCTTTTCCAAAAGGCAGATGTAGGTATGGGTTGACATGATGTGACGCCTCATTATCTCGCAGCCATCTCTCTGGTTTGAATATGTGTGCCTCCTTGAAGTACTCCTCCATCATCCCAGCTACACAATGTACTCTTACAACCGTCTGTGAAAGTTGAGAAAAGAGATATAAAATTGAGTTATACGTCTATAACAACATCTGCAAATATGTGTCGCTTAAAAATAAATCAAGAGAACATACCCTTAAGTATTTTTGTGGGATTTGAGAGCACATCAGGCATTTCGAATTGTATTTAATTGAATACGAGTAATGTTCTTTTGATATCAATAATTTTGATTTTTTTTTTTAATAGCCTAAATACAAATTTTATGGTATTAAAAAAATTGAAATTTTTAATGGTTTTGATATTTAACAGTCCTCGAAGTAAACTTTGTAAATCTAATGATATGTACTTAAAGCATTTGGCAGGGAAAGTCGTCCATTATATGAACATTTTGACCTTTGAAGATTGAAGATAAACATTTTGTTTCCCAAAAAGACCTAAAAGGTTTAGATGGTTTAGGGAAAAAAATATATATCCTCAATATACGAAACTCAATATTTCCACATGGACGGCTTTCCCTCCCAGCTACAAACACTTTAAGGACATATCATTAGATTTATAAAGTTTACTTCGAGGACTCTTAAATTTGCCATGAAATTTGTATTATATCGCAAATTAAAAAAAAAATCAAAATCATTTGATATCAATCCTCGTATTCAGAATGCAATTTGATAGTCCCAGGTTTCAGATGGTATAAAAATCCCCGGGTAAAAATCTCAACCTTTTTGGAATGAGTTGGGGGATAAAGCTGTGGATGCCCCTTTAAACCCCTCTCATCCTAGTTGTAAAGTTATTACGTGTATTTATTATATTAAATATTATCTGTGTTCAATTTGTTGTGCGAGCAAGTTTTATCAAATCCACCCCAACACGTCACGTTGTATACATATGCAGGGAATAACCTATAATTCAATATTTTCTAAAAAAAAAAATCAAAAACAATCTTACTAACCATGCTAACAAATGACATAATTTTGAGTATTTCCCAAGACATTCCTCACTATTACGGAAATGTTCAACTTAAATGATTACATTTCTAAATATAACTCTAATGTTTTCATCCTCTATTGGATGATCTACATAAATTCTAGCACGCAACATAGTTGTTCATTTCCCTCATGCACATTATGGCACGATCTTGCAGAATGAGACACTTGTCGGAAGCGATCGATGTTGAGTATTTTTTTGTGGGGCCTGAGACCACATCAGACACATCAAATTGCATTCTGAATACCAGGAATGTCCTTCTGATATCAAATAATTTTGATTCTTGTTGTTGTTAGATTTCCGCAGAGTAGATGCAACAGTGGTATCTTCTCGAGCGTAATTCCATTTTAGACGAAATTTCTTAACATTGTTAATTAGACGTGAGCCCCGCTTGGCTAGTTCGCCACAGAAGAACCGAGCTGTTACTTTGGTAACAGACAGAACAGAATTTACATGGATACATTTTAACTTTGACTAATTCCCTTAGGAACATGAACCAAAAAGTGGGGCTTCCACTTTTAATAAAGCAAGAATAGCAAGAATATTAATAATGAAAAAAAAAATGAAAATTGATCTTGAGCGACAAATGCCTCATTTGTGTCACACATAACATTAAGCTTTCCTTACACTCCAATCCACCAGTACGCAGTTCATTAACCTTTAAGCATACTTGTACACCCGATGATCTTTGAATGCATTTGGGTATTAATATGATCATACTCTAGAGCACAAGGTCAATGGATTAGTATTACTGTATGTTGAAAATTGAACCAAGCCTTCGGGGGAATAGAATCATTTTGGCACTGAATCAAGCCATCTAAAGCGAACCACTTTGGATCAAGTGTTTTCCATATTCGAAAACAAATCTAATTTGGTGGCGGGAAGACCATATTTGGAATAGAAATCCAGTGTCAGACACTACATAAGTCTCAGGATAAAGTGTATGTCCGATATGGTCGAGCTATATAGATATGGGTCACGCAATGACCTTCGATATATATAGGATATGGATATAACAAATTGCTTCCCAATTTAAATTATTGCATTCTGAGATAGTTTTGTTGCACAGTAAGCCCGATATCAAAAGGTGCAAATGTTGTCAGCCCCATACCCGCGTGGGTGTGGCACATTTTCTTTTCCAAAACGATTTGTCCCAATTTCGAATGATTGCCACTCCCATATCTTTGGAGTACATATCGTCCATTCTGCCTTATCATGATAAACTATTCCTTAGCTGACTTTATTTTACATGACGAACAATTTGAGATAATTTCAGTTGAAATCGGAGTACTTTAAGTTTCTGACAGCAGTGTGCCCCCTCCCAAAAAACCAACAAACAAAACAAACATACAACAACATCAAAAATAACTACTCTACCGGCTATGACCTTTTTCTTTATAACTTTTAAAAGAACGGTATATCGCAGATAGGTCAAACTATACTTTTTGTTAAACCTTGAGATGAGAGGAATATTTTGATATGGCTTTTAATTTGTTAAAAACTAAAACATTCAGTCAAGTTTCCTGCTTCAAACAAATGGATCAATAACATCCTCAACGCTTTGAGGAAGCCAGAAGATTTCTGGCGAAACTGTCAGCAGAAAAAACTTACTTCACTTGGTCTTGACAAATAAGCTCTAAATAGTGTTGATATAGATCATAAAATTATAGTCTATGGATATCATTTACTTACCCCTGCCGGTATGGTGTATCCCCCAAGTGTAATATCTGTTCTTGGAATTCGGCTTGTGCCATCTACCACTGGGAACATTCTGAAATTGAACAATGATATACCATTCCGTATAAATAAACATTTAAAAACACCTTAGTGCTTTATGGTACACACACTATGTGAAAACTCTTACTTCCATGGTGAAACCCACAAGACCTCGGCACCGTTTACATACTGACGCTGCAGGTAAGTGCTTTACTAAACTAGGGACTACCAGATTAACACTCTCCATGTTGACTACAGCAAAAATTTCAACAACAACAAAAAAAAAAAAAAAAAAAAAAAAAAAAAATCAAAATTTCAGAATTGTACATTTTCATGACAATATTTGAAATCAGCATGAAAAATGCATTAAAATGAGTACAAACAAGCCTAGTATTGGTTTAGTGGTTCTTGAGATAGCTCTTAATATTTTGAGAAAAATATCTCAAAACCTGGAAGCCTATAGGCCTATGGTTAGCACGCAAGTGACATTAACTACATTCCTATATCTGACCCTTCTGTCCTTTCCTCGCTTTCCAACTTACCTGAGTGTTTCTTTGACGCATGCTTTCATAAATGGCGCTCTTTGTAATGTGTCCGATGTTAACGGAGCCCCTTCTGGGAGAAGTGATGTAATTTCTTTGTGAAGTTGTTCTTGTGCCTCTGGGTTTTTGGCCAAGCAATAGAGGATGAAGATACAAGCATGTGATAACTGTAAAAAAAGTTTTAATGAAGTCAGACACATTTTACGAAAGCTCGACCACTCACAGGGCTAGCTGCACCGGTACTGTGGTAAACGATGGTGTTCTCGTAGAAATACTAATAATGTAAGTTTTTATATTTTTTAAATATAATGTAGTATAGGCCTAAAGAATAACTTTTAAGGACTATTTGCATGCAGTAATTCCTTGTAATTCGTGTTTCATTTTTAAAGTACAAAGCTGTTTTTTATAAATAATGAAAAAATGGAGATTATTAGAAATTTTCCCAAAATCTTAAAAAGAAGGTCTTTTGGTGACAGTAAACTGAAAAGGGGGTCATTGGGTGAGAGGGAGTTCAGTAAAACAAAAAAGTGGGTCAATGGGTGAGAGGGAGTTGAAAAATGGGGTTAATGTGGCAGCACGTCCCCGTCACCCATTTGTTACTAGTGAGTGTTCCCCGGGATTATTTTCTTCAACTTACATTATCAATACTTCCTAATAGTAAATCATTGACGACATTGTTAACATCTTCCACATTGTAATTGTACATGGCCATAATATGTTCCAGGAAGGTAGCCTCATGCTCCCCACTTCCATCTGACTTCGCTGCCGTTTCCTTCATGTTATTTAATGTTCTATCAACGTATTTTGTTGATTGTCTGAAAAATACGAATAAATTCATTGTAAATAGATGTGACATTGCATCACATAGGGTAACCGTAGGGAATACCGGACAGTACGGAATACCGGACGCGTGTGTATTTCACTCCCTTTATGCAGTGTAATTTGCATCTGGTTGTTTTACATTTCACCACAAATCTGCTGCAGTGAAATGCGAAACAACCAGATGCAGATGACACTGCATAAAGGAAGTGAAATACGTAAGCGTCCGGTATTCCGTACTGTCCGGTATTCCATATAGCTTTTACCCTACAGCTTAGGGATCGTTCACAAACACTTGTTACACTCTCAATTTCAAGGATTTAAAATAAATCCGTAAGGACTGTAGTTAGGGACCAATCAAGTATTAGATTTAAAATTAAATCTTACAGACTTAAAAATAAATCTTTAAGATTTAAAATTCAAATCTATAAGATTAATTTTAAATCTAAAATTGATTGGTCCCTAACTACAATCCTTAGGATTTATTTTTAAATCCTTGTAATTTAGAGTGTAGGTGAGGCCTGATGTAAAATGGGGGGGGGGGGTTGTGAAAAGTTTTGACCCTCCGGTTGTTTGATGTATATAGAATTGGCTTCATTATTAACTAAATGCAAACTATAGATGGCGCTATTTATCCTAAATCATATTTCTTTATTTGCAAGGGGTAGGTGATTAATACCGCCATTAAAACAGCTGGAATAGGTGAAACAAGCAACAAGCAAATTTTATAAACATATTTTATGAAACAATAAAAGGAATTATTTGTATTAAAAGCTTGAAAGAGTAATTTCCAGTTACTAAATAGCGCCACCAATTTGTCATTAATAGATACATTTTATATCTAAAAAAGCTTTAAAAAAATGCTATAAAAGTAAATAATTTTGTAAAAGAGGGGAAATTAAAATTGCGAATGACTCAAAAGCATCTGTATACATTATCATGATATCATAGTTAGCTGTTTAAGCCTCAAATTTGGTTGTGCATGATGTTTTGTTTGTAAAACTAATAAATGATTCCATCAAACAACCGTGGGGGGGGGGGGTGAAAAAATGCACCGTGCATCTATCGTTTCATATAACATATAATCATTATTTTTGACGTCAAATAACTCGGCCTCGTCTATAAAGCTCAAAATAGCCTCATTTCCAACGACTTTTCGTTTCTGATATTATTGGTCTTAAATTAACTTAAGAACCACAAGACCTTCATTGACTCATTTCGTATATCAATGTATTGATATTAAGAAATACATTGCAGTTTTTAGATAAATGACAAAAACTAGAAGAATTTGGCTCACGGCCATCCCACTCGCCTTTATATATTAAAGAATGACAACTGAACAATGTTTTTAATTTTCCAATATCTATTTTAAGGACGCGAGTTTCTGAAATATTACTTATTTTTAGAAATTAAATTGAGCCATGTTAATCATTTCGTATAATACTCTAACTTAATCCCGTAGGAAATCTACCAATATGCATGTATGACAAGGTAAAGGAAGGGAATAAAGGAATATAGTCCGTAAAAGATCAAAAATGTATGTTTAGAATCTGCACAGTAGCCCAGCCTTTTGGCTATATAAGCGCCGTGAACATAGTAATCGTTTTGGCGCGGAAACAGAGTAATCGTTTTGTTGAATAACTAGTTCATTCCAACTCCTGTGCTTAATTGACACAAAATTCGTCACCAAGGTCTGCGGAAATCACAGTGAGGATGCATCGCTTTATCATCATAAATATGCACAGACCGTCCAAATACAAACGAGTAAAGATGAAAATAAAATGTGTCTCCTTTAAGTTTTTAAGTGTTGTTTAGAGGTTACTAGCTGAATATGATTTTGTTCAATTTTGGTTGCCGCAAAATCTTGTTTATAGTTTCCTCCGATCAAAATCATCAAAGGTAGATGCAGAGATAACAAACGACCCCAAGTGGAATACACACATAAACAACAGCCGCAAAGGCATATCGTCAGTTGGGCTTCATCAGGATAAACCTCTTGTTATGCCCCAAGATTTAAGCCCAGGCATATGGTCAGACCTCAGCTAGAATAATAATCTAGAGTTTGGGACTTACACACAGGAAAGCTCATACAGCAGCTTGAATCCATTCAATGAAGGGCTATGAGGGAGGGACTACAGAAGAATCAGTAGTCCCTCAAGTATGATGGCCGAACCGGGATGGGAAACATTAGAACATTAGACGCAAAGTGAACCAACTCACCATCATGCACACAATCATAAGTGGTCAGGCAGCCATTCAGGTTTCTACAACCTGTTAAACCGCACACCACAAATCTCCACAAAAAATCTTTTCAAAGACCAACAGAAAAGAAGGACTGTCGGGTATATTCATATTTTCCAAACAAAACACCAAAGACTGAAACCAGCTTCCTCAAAGAATAGTCAACACAAATGAAAAAAAAAGGATTCAACATGTTCAAGAAAGAAGTCCTAAGATTCTACCAATACACATCTCAAAGTAACTAGATCTTCGGACGTACTGCGCACAAGAATCTTCTCACCTGGCTTCGTGTAAAGTGTTGGGAAGTATTTGACCAGAACCAGGACAAAAAAATTATATATATAATCACAATGAACCACAATGGCCGCAACCCAATGGCATAGTTCAATAACCTCAATTAAACAATCATAGTGCAAAATTTTACCGCAAGTTGCAGAGTTTGAGGTTTTGTACCCAAATTTTCAAAGGTCATTCAATGAATGTGTAAATGTATTGGGATTAAATAACTGTGCCCTGATAGGTGAGCATGTGAATACTTACGCATAGAAATAATCCTGTGCTTCAGCAAACTCCGTCCACGTCCTTGTCTGTACACCCATTTTGTAAAACGGAAATTTGAAAGTCAAATCTCGTAAACCAGTGAAGAACTGATCCACTGATTTGATCATCCGTACTGGCTCGGAATCTTTGGAAAGATCCTCATTTAGACACCCCAGTCTCTCCTCGAAGAATATGTAGCACATCGCTGTCAAATATAAAGGAAATTGAACATGTTACAAATTGCGAGATATGCTTTTACGACGGGAGTTCACATTGGTAAGTTTTTAGCGGGTTCGACGTCGGACAAGTGTATAACTGTCAAGCTTTTGCCAGGAATAGCTCTGACTCCTTCAGGACAAAGTACCTAATGGGACATGTAGGCCACCCCTTACCTACTAGTGGCTCTGAAAACAGCCGTTCACTCAAGATGGCCCTTGTCAACAGAGAACAAGCAGACCTCACCTATCTGCTAATGTAAAATGTTTGGTGGCTCTGAAAAGAGCCGTTCAATGAAGACTGCCCCTGAATATGTTACCTTTGCAAATTGTTAATACGACAGTGGTGGTGATGGTTAACATCCGGTAGTCATAAAGGATAACGTCCACTAGTCAGGGCGTAGCCAGGATTTAGGGGGGGGGGGGTGACTCCATTCGAAATTTGCACCCCTTGTGTGAGAGATGTCTTCCACAAGGGGTGTATGATTTTAACTGGAATAGTCCATTCAGCAGTTGCCCAAACAATGTAGCAATGTGTAAGCTATCTGACAATCACTCAATTGCCCCGCTACTTTCCCAGTCTCAATAGGCATGAGTAAGCCTAATGTTGCATGGCCTATATCTGTCGAGTTTAATCAAATAAATTATGACATTAAATGGTACTTAGGGAGATTTGACAAATATCAGTAAATGCCATTAATGGATCGTGTGTCATCGCACCAATCTAAAGCGAAACACGCGAATCCTTTTCTTTAGCACGAGATTTTCATGTAATAACACGCATTAGTAAAGATTTGTTACATGCATGGGTGATGGGGTCAAAATGTTCGAGTGCCCTTTTTGATCACACGAAGGAAATAGTATGGATGAATTGGACTCAATTGGACTGTATTAAGATATGTATTACATTGCACGATAAGCTTTAACGATTGGTATGAAAGAGTTCAGACGTTAGACACTGCAAAAAGCGATATATCTATTTTCTCGATTTGAAATAACTCGTCTAATTTAAAGAACATAATAAGAAAATTATGTGCTGTTTTTAGTCAGTCATAACACATTGGATTTTAAAAAGTAGGTTGTCTGTTAAAAGCTAGCATTATATACTTGCTTACAAGGCCAGATTTGGTGGCTTTGAAAAGAGCCGTTTATAGGCATTAGCAACATATCCAATGTGTTCAAAACTTACGATTTGAACACATCGGACCATGCTGGAGGTTCTGAATTTTTTGAGCGTCTTCTTCGGAAATATTTTTCCTGATTATGTTGTATTTTCGTGTACACACATGATGAGTTTCCTTAACCCAAAAAGACTTAGACATAGTCAACTTATTATTATTATTCATGTGCTTAATCATGAAATCCGCTAGTTGCTACACAAGATTTCATCCCAAATGTTCTGAGAATGTTACAGTGTATTATAAAACCTAATGTCATATAAACCCAACCTAAACTTAATTACGATTTTGCAGATGTAGATTATTAAAAATAACAAATATCATCCTTCTGGTCCCTTTCCATCCATGATGTTTTCTTCCTATGTTCACAAAGGGCACTCGGGCATTTTGAGCTCATCGCCCATACATGTAACAAATCTGTGCTATGTGTGTTGTTACATTAAAATCTCGTGCTGAAGAATTGGATTTGCGTGTTTTGGTTTAGATATTTGCGATGACACAGGATCTACTAATGGCATTTATTGATATTTGTCAACCTTCAGTAAGTACCATTTAATGTCATAATAATATTATTTGAAGGAACTTGACAGATATAGGACATGCAACATTAGGCTTACTCATGCCTATTGAGTAGTGGGCCAATTGAATGATTGGTAGGCTATATAGTAATAGCTATACTTGTTGCTATACACCGAGCTGTGTTCGCAAGGTCTAACATTTATCTGTTATCAAGACAGGATGAGTAGTATATTTACAAGGTTACGGTTCGCTGTCTCTAAGGTTCGCTATCTCTAAGGTTCGCTATCTCTAAGGTTCGCTATCACTAATTTCAAATAAGGTTCGCTATCTCTAATTTTAAATAAGGTTCGCTATCTCTAATTTTAAATAAGGTTCGCTATCTCTAATTTCAAATAAGGTTTGCTATAGCGGTCCTTATTTAAAATTAGAAATAGCGGACCTTATTTGAAATTAGAGATAGCGGACCTTATTTAAAATTAGAGATAGTGGACCTTATTTAAGATTAGTGATAACGAACCTTAGGTATAGCGAACCTTAATCGAAATTAGGGATAGCGAACCTTAAACAAAATTAGTGATAGCGAACCTTAGGTATAGCGGACCTTTATTGGAATTAGTGATAACGAACCTTAGAGATAGCGAACCTTCAATAAATTAGTGATAGCGGACCTTATTCAAAATTAGTGATAGCGAACCTTATTTTAAATTAGTGACAGCGAACCTTATTTAAAATTAGTGATATCGAACCTTAGAACTAGCGAACCTTATTCTAAATTAGTGATATCGAACCTTAGAAGTAGCGGACCTTTTTTTAGGTATAGCGAACCTTTTCTCTATTAGAGATAGCGGGATTCTGATCTCCATAGACTTTACACGTTAGTGATAGCGAACCTTAGAGATAGCGAACCTTAGAGATAGCGGACCTTAGAGATAGCGGGATGTCACCATTACGTACAAGCAGTGTATTCAACCTGGGCTTCAACCCATAAAGAATGACGGAGTCAAGTAACTTGATGTTATCGCCATATCATCCTGGATCCTTCAGATACCCTCAGAACGCAACAAAGGTGTTAGAATTGTTGTATTTGCTCCGCTTCAGACATCCTAAGTGACGAATTGCCTTCACTCGTCTGATGAGTAACGCTGAGTTATACTCAATCGCTTTTACAGAAAATACTCGATCGTACAAACGATAAATTCAGCTCATATAATAATAGCGGTACTTAAAACAATGCTGTGACGTCACCAATTCTTAAAATTGTCCAAAAATGGCCCTCAAAGTCATAATAAGAGTCCAATACAAGAATCAACTGCAGAAATTCATACTTTAATAATGTCTTCATGTATAACCGGTTATTTGGGATAATGACCCTCTCGTTATCCTGGTATTTCATGACAAAATCAGCCAGCGAATCTCTTTTACCCCGGTCTTTTACCAAGGCCAAAATATTACAGGGCTCCCCGTTTTGGTTTCTTGATCGCTAGTTCGTATTGGCCGTTGCCGTTGGCGGCGGGGTGTTAGCATCGAGTTCAACAAATGAGGTCTTATTAAAATTAGAGCTACGGAGTAAAGGTAATGTTGGGTGGTTTTAATTTTGACATTTTTGTCTTTGTTTAGGATATTATATACAGGGGTGAACATAACTGGTATACCTTAATTCTTTTGCTGTCTGCAGTATACACCATTATGTATGCATTAAAGTCTGCACAAAAAGTAACGTAGCTTCAGAAATAATAATTGTTTCCACAGTATTTCTACATAGAAAGAAGGACGATTTATTTACGCGCATTTTGATAACTCATTTGTCAAATGTTGTTAAATATTAACAACACAGCATGCAGTCCTTTTAAAGAAAAATACCCAAATTTAAAAGTTGCAGTTTACAGTGATCAACGTTATTACACAAGCATTGTGGCACGTAAAACCCTCCATTTATCTTTGCGCTGACTTCAAATCAATACAAATCGCTTTTAAATTCGGGTATTTTTCTTTAAAAACACTGCTGTGTTGTTAATATTGAACGAAATTCGACAAATGGGGTATCAAAATGCGCGTAAATAAATAATCCTTCTGTCTATGTTAAAATAATGTGAACAAAATTATTAGTTCTGACGCTATAGGCGTATTTATAACAGCTGCGTTACTTTTTGTGCAGTCTTTACATGTCATGATTGGCTAGAAGATGGCTAATACATGATTTGATGAGCCAATCGGCAACACGTTAAGAATCAGTTGTATACTCAGCCCTTCCACCATGCCCAAGTACAGGTGAATAAAAATGGAAAAAAAAAAAAAAAAAAGAATCAGTTGTATACTCACATTCTATCGCCCATCTGTACATTGTTTGTTGGAATTCAGGTACTTCTCCATTTCCACTTTTAGTAACGCTCATCAAATCGACAAAATCCTCGGCGCATTTTTCCATCTTTGGTAGATATCTAAGAGCACTGCGTGGTTTAATTAGTAACTGCTGTAATGGACTGCGTATCTTATGCCAATCTTCCCCTTGCCTGAATCACAAATAATCACAATAGGTAACATTGTTAGAAAATTTCAGAATTATACATTTTCATGACCATATTTGGAATCGGCATGAAAAATGAGTACAAACAAGCCTAGTAGCTCCTTATATTTTATGCAAATAACTATAACTGCTCTTTTTTTTTTTTGTTGAAGCATATCGCCAGCATGCAGTACATTAATTGTTAAGCAAAATAAGTATTACCATGATTAAGTCGGGAATTCGAGTATAGAATGCCCAGCACAACAGTTTGAATTTCAGCAGTATATTATCTCTCCGCATTGGGAAATACTATGAAAGCAAACATAATTATTTTTTACGAAACCTGTGTGTACAAGGTCCTCTGAATACTCAACTTTATAACAGAATGTGATCGAAACATGGGTATTTCAATGAAACGAAGGTACAAAATTACTTACACTGATTACATTTAGCATGTAATCTTATTTGGACAGCAGACTCATTTTGCTAGATCGTATCATTTTCAGCACGAACAAGTGAAAATAATGAGGTCCCTACAAACGATATATATTAATACGGCAGGAGGTTAGCCCTGTTATAAGGATTATTCCGAAACTTTTCATCTCATTTCTTCAGTGTTTCTAGCACTTGAATTAGGATAAACCATCATTATTACTAATAAAAAGATTTAATTATAACAAGATTCTTTCTCAATCGAGCCCGGCTTTCCCTTTTAAAGGGAATTTTTATTATTTCAGTTACGAGTGGATAATCTGCGCATGTTCATTGAAAACAAGCGTCAAGGAACTTTAGAGGCTTTCGGAAACATGCCAAAACATTGAATAATCTTATGAAATCAATGAACCAATTTAATTTCTCCTCATTAACTTAAGGCTGTACCTTGAACTGATCAATTATTCTAATTAAAAACTGACCTTTAATCATATATACCTAATTATTATAGCGAATATAACCGTTCTGCGTGTTTTTTTCTATTATTTCTATTATCGACGCACATCGGATTCATGCGACACTTCAACAGAGAAACAAAAGAAACAGGTAAACAACAAACAAAACAAGGAAAGCAGCCGACAAACAAGACAACAACAACAACTTACAGATTAGCTAATCCCACATTCCTTTTCCGCCTTATCCTGTAATGATACTGTGGTTCCATAAGTATTCTTCCCGGGGTTTTTCCATCTGTGCGGAATAATTCCTGTACATCTGATGGCTCTATGATATGGACACTTGTGATACCTGCGATGTTTTCTTTGAAGATGGGACCATACTCCCTAAATCTGTCTACTGTAGCTTCGTGCATCTTCTCCAATGTTTTGAACCGACCTATTGATGTCAAACATTCAAATATTTTTTTTTATTATCATTGTAAATACAATATATAATCTGGGCAAAAAAAGTAGTCAATTCGGGAAGCGTAAGGTACTGTAAGATCAAAGGTCTATTCAGCGGGCGTTCTTCCATGAACGGCTCTTTTCAGGGCCATCAGTAGAAAAGGGGCGACATACTGGCATGACTTGTTCTTAGGTACTTTGTCGTGAAGAAGTCATAGTTATTCCTGACGAAAGTTTTTTTTTTCAACTCGCGCGAAATACAGGCTTATTCAAAGTAGGCCTACGTAGCATCAAGACAGTGCAACAAACGGTTCAACCAGTTGTTCACAACTTCATTAATTATCCGTTGCAAAATTTAGAGTGTATGCAACATTGTCACGTTTTGAACCGGGGTTTTGAAGTTGCTTGTACACTTCGGCGCAATTAATTCCCTTTATTTGACGTCAATTTTGATCACAATCATTTACGCCTACAATGAGCTTGTTGTTCAAATTTAGTTGCCCGCGAATGACATGATAAAGGAGACATTCAAATATTTAATATTGACAATTCAAATCGCAGTTGACTAACCTGAACGTGCTGGGTTTATATGTTCGATGCTTGGAAACCCCAGGGGGCTGCACTACGGTGAAGTATGGGGCGCATCATTAGCTTTTCAGGGGGCGTGGACTTGTTTCAATAATTTTTCAAAAACTCTCACCCCAATCAATGGTGTGTGGCCTCATAGCCATATAGGCCGAAAACAATGACACCGTTTAGTTAAATCCAGTTATGGTTCAAAATAGATTTAAATCTATTAAATTTAAGTATTATTACACGCATAAATTATTCGCTTCGTTATTTGCTAGAGATTTTTATTATGAATCCCCCATATTAAATACGTACCATGCGTATTGCGTACACGTAGCCTATGTTCCTTTCCGATGGCAGTATAAGACCAAAGTCGGAAAGTAATATGCTCTGTGAGCTGGCTAAATTATGCTCAACCATAAAAATTCCAAATTTTAAGATTAGGCTATTTCTCACAGAAGCAATATTAGGCTTGTTTGTACTCATTCTAATGTATTTTTCATGCTGATTCCAAATATGGTCATGAAAATGACATTTTTTTTTAATTTGAAAAAAATAATTAAAACTTGTCGTCTGCAATCGACATCCGCGTGGCCGCGTGGATAGAGGTAAAACATGAGCCCATTCACATTTTTAACTTGCTCAGTCCCAACGCTTACTGATATTTAAATTAAATCCCCACAGTGCCATTGGCCTAGCTATTCGATTGCAAAAAGTTGATTTTCTTCAGTTTTTACTTATTAGTTTTGCGCCTAGTTTTTTCCTGTTTCCCGATTTAATTATTGCTGACTTTGGTCTAACTGGTTCAGATCATGCATGTTACAAAATAATGATAAGTAAATCTGCATATAATACAAATGTCCCAAGCCACGAATCAAATGCGTGGCTCCCCCGTGTTGAGGTTATTGACCTATTGAAGGTTTAATCAAGACTGAGTCAATCAACCGACCTGTTCTTGTTTCCTGAGTTCGCTATACATGTACATTTATGTGTACATAATTAGGTGGAAAGGTCACCTTCTATTGTGACGGGATAAAGTTTGTTCAATTATTTATTTAATGTTATTATTGTATGTGTCATAGAGACATGTCATTCAACCCTTAATCATACCAATCATGCTAATTGGGTACCACTATCAGATTAAAATCACGAGAGCGAGTTTGTCTATATCGCAAGGACTATGCAGACACTAATTCAGGTACTAAACAGGGGTACTAAATTTAGTTATGTTCAGTCAGTGACAGTCACCCCCTGTATACACTAAGCAAAGACAAGCAAAAACTGGCAGTCAATATACATGTGCCCTTAAGCTCTGATTTAAGACCTCATTTGTTGAAATTGGTTAAGAATTAAAGAAACGGTGATCGAAAACCTAAGGAAGGAACGAAACCAAAAGTTGCACTTTTAATTAATGGAAAGCACAGCGCGGCACTAGTTCTCTTGCTTTTATGAACTGAGAACGCTTTGTGTCCAAATTAATATAAGGCATCAAATGGAACAATCTGCAACTGTTGAATTTGCATCTTCGTTGGGATTTTGAATCATCGTGTCTTTATTTCTTGACCGATTTCAACGAATGAGGTCTTTTTAAAAATCGAGCTAAAAGATGCTGCTATTGCTGCTGGTTCAGTGTAGCCTACGTTTTTAATCATAAAGCATGCATCGCCGTAAGATTTAAAGAAGAAACTAACCATTCCTGAAGTTATTAATTGAAAAAGGTCGACCAACAGGCATGCATAGATAGGTATTTATTCCTCCCATTTCGTTAATGCCATGAGTTTGGACTTGCAGCATTTTGAAATACATGCCACACTAAAAAAAAAGAGCTTAAAGCTTCAGAAACTCGCAGGTTCTTTTAGAGTGGACACTAAATGTGTTTGAAATTGAATATTTATGCCAGAGTATTCACGTCTTGTTTGGATCGAATGATCTGATATTAGCAGTATTTCATTGGCATTTGACTAACCGAGCCAAGGTAATTTCAGTGATCCCAGCAAGAAACGCTGTACTAGTAAACTATAAAATTGTGTATAAAAATTTACTCGCCTATAAGTGAATCATAATTCATTAAAATTTTCATAACGGGTAATTTTAAATTGAAACATTAGGTAAAAACCGAGGAAACAGCACATTGATAAAGTTGAAGCCCCATTCACAAATTTCAAATATGTGATAAAAGTATACTACAGTTTCATGAAAATCTCATATAGTTCGTCTTTAAATACAGGGTGTAACAATAAAATTTATACAATTGCATTTTGACTTCTCAGGAAAAAACTAAAAGAGTTATGGCAAACATGTTATATCCAATACAATCAGTAATATCTTGGCTACAAGAAGACGTTTAGTTGGTTTCTTTACTAGCTTGGGTTCAAAAGTTATGTCCGGTTAATTAAATCGTGCCGAAAACGTGTTGGGCCACTTTTGCCATGTTTGCGCATATCAAGTTTGAACCACCTAGATATACTTATCGTGCATTAAACATCAAAGAACTGACACAAAAGAATTATAAGTGGTGTTTCTTCATATAATTAACATGAACTTAAATTTAAATTTCTTTAAAATATATAAATGAAGTCATAACATTTCTTTCAAATTATCTTATAAATAAAGTAATTTCTCATATCCCTGAGATATCATTGGTAAAACTGAGAATAGTTTTTGCATCCATATACAAAACAATAAAGTTTTGAAATTAAGTTAGCTGAGCTTCTAGCTGTTCTGGGGCGACCACTAATGCCAGCATTTCTGTTAACAAATTCTACATACTTCTCATAGTTATATGTAATTGTAAGCCTTGATGGAAGACGTGAGTTTGGAAAATGAGCTATAAACAATCTTATGGTTTCTGCTTGACTCCATGTGCTACCGAATGTCACAACCATAAAAATACGCTCTTCCAACGTGAATTGGGGTTGAAGTTGTTGAGCTGCAGCCACGATTTCTAGTAAATGAGGTTGTTATGTCAGTGCTTAGTTGTGACTTTCAAAAATTCAAGGAGATATTCTATTATGTAATCATTTCTACCACTTCGAATACCCCATTGTTTAAAACTACCTATCATAAGAGCACCGCCCAACTGCTCCATGGTTCAACTCTATTCAGTCACTTTAGTAACACTTAGACAAAAGTGGCCCAGGTGGTTTTAAGACTAGGTTACATAATTGGCCATATCTTCACTTGTATACCATCGATTTTATTGGAACAAAGCCTAACTGGTGGCTAAAGAAATTATCTTGATAGGCATATAAATATGAAACCAAAAAATAAGCGGCATAATTGTGTCATTCTATTTTCAAAATTGTACAAATTTTATTGTTACACCCTGTACACTGCTTTCGGCATAATCTACTAACGCTAGTTAGCATGTCTATATACTACTAACAAAGTTGTAAAAAACTTAATTTAGATGATTTGTGTGATTTTCCGAATGAGCAAATGACTGAACAACACTGAAATAACAGTGAAATAACACTTACCAACACTCGTGTAATCCAACAAAGTCCCGAGAAGCGGTAATCCTTTTGGACCAGGTATCTCCTCAAATGGTTTACCAGTTTGGTTGAACTGTGCTGTAAATGCTCCTGCTGCAACAGCAGCTGATGAATTCAATAAAGACGGTGAAACTGCTGTTGCTGATGAAGTTTTAAGTAAATTACTCTTGTGCATTGGACACTGTGGTGGTGGGTTCAAACCCGTGTAAGTGTTTGAATCATTAGATATCTCCGTTGCTGCTGCCGTTGCAAGCATACTTTTCAGTCTTTGAGTACACGGTATCACTACCTTTGTTGAGCGCGGACACACCGCTTGAAACACCCGGCTACTTCCCGTACGAATAGCCGCCATTTCTGCATACAGTCAGTTGGTAAACTGTCACACACAAAAGTTCTGCAACGAAAAATAAGACATGAAACCTTTGAAAATGTAATTTCTCAGTTAGGTAAAAGCTACGAAATGCTGGGCATTAGTGGATAACTCCAATACAATCCAATGACAGGCGTTGCGCCAATACTTAAAAACTGCAGCTCATTGCATTAACCGCTCTGAAACACAACCTGACTTCGATCGCAGCTGATCGTTGAATGAAAAGTTGAACTTTGTGGGTTATACACACGCACATTTGACAGCTCAGCCGCAATGTCCAAAATCCGCAATTCTACCTCCTAAACCTTTAACTTTCAACTCATGCAAGGGTGTTTAGTCATGAGCGCCTGCGCGGTAACCAATCACCGTATATATCGTCATAATGTATGATAAAAATTGATTACAATATTATAACCTTGACTGTTATAGATATATAATTATGATCGCTATTTATAACATAGATCATAAGTCAGTATAATTTACCAACTGATTATTACACGATACTAAAAGGACCTGCAACCTAACAGCCTTGCTATGATACGGTATCACTAGGATCAACAGCATGTTCATCTATCAGGGCACAGTTCTTCAACCCCAATACATTTGTACATTCATTGAATGACTTTTGAAAATTTGGGTACAAAAACTCATACTTTGCATCTTGAGGTCAATTTTGGCACTATGGTTGTTTAATTGAGGTTATTGGACTATGCCATTGGGAGAGGCCATTGTGACCCATAGTGTATGATCCGGGTGTATGATAACGTAACACCAACAGCCAAGTTCATTGCTTGACAAGTCACCCGCATTTGCCCGACGTCTTAGGGTTCAAATATGGGTCAAATATGACAACTTTGTGAGTGAAATTGAAATATATAGCCCGTAGGTGTCAGAAGAGAATGACAGGTTTTCTGAAATTTCAAGAATTGTATCTAATTAGTAATATTCCTTGGAGAGAATGCGTATATTTTCAGGCCATGAACTGGGTCACGGTTGAACGTTGGATCATTTCAGAGCAGAGTTATTTGTTTGATGTAAAAACAAAGACAGTTGACCAAAAATAATAGTCTTATTTTGCAAATGAGACAAATTTATACAATAATATCAGAACATGCAGAAGGTAGTGACGATTGGCTTCCAAAATCCCACCCGTGCCACCAAGACGAAAAACAACGTTTCTGGAATAACGCAAACATCATTCCGCGATCCCGGAGAGATCATAAGTTACGCGATCCGTGTTATGGGCGTCAATCCTGGGGACTTTCACCCCACCTTTCGGCAACATTTTCCCTTTTTTTCAGCCACTTTTTCCTGTGACAATTGAAGACGGTCGTCCCCGCCCCGTCCCCCCATTTCAAGACGCGGGATTTATTCTAATGTTCAACATAACATGTCATCTCTGTGGATGGGTGCCTCCGACGTCCGTCATGAAAGGCATTTTGTGGATAGAGCGAAGAGAAAATTGACGAAATCTTAAGTTAATGCATATACCTTATTGAGCTTACCTGTAGCTGTACAAGTTAGCTTGACACTATGACGCCTGCAATTGTTTAGTCCAGCAAAAAGACAAAGGCCTTTTAATCCCGCTTTTTAATTCAAATAGAGGCTTCTTTTATGTAGAACTGTGATGAGTTCTAATACCTTATACCGAAGTCAAAAACCTCTTCTGCATACTTAGGTCAAAAGACTTAACTAATGCCTTCAAAATCAACGTCTGCAAATAGTAGCCGCCAATTAAACAAATGAGGAAAATGCCTCCCCCGCCGTGGACTATGTATTTAGTGTTTCAGTTCATAACCATCAGAACACAATGTGTACCTGCTTGTTTTAGCCTAAGGCGGTGGTTCACCTCAGTGACCTTATAGCAAATGGTGGGTGTGGATGCGTAATTCACTATTTATTTGCCTAGTGGGTCTGAGTCTATATGTTTTGGGCAGGGGCGAAGTGATGCTTGCAAAAGAATTGGTATGTAAAATTATGTGGCGCTTGAATGTATATTTGTGAGGTTTTAACTTCAAACAAGTTTAACACGGTCTTTGACACAGCCTCTATCAAAGTAGCACCCACAATAATACCAGGAAATAGAAAAGCTGCCAACTCGGTCACAGGCCATGCAAGTGCAAGAGATCCATGCATGCATAAACATAGTATACTGTATTTTTAAAAGTTTATAGGCTATCCCTGATACTAGTCATGCAGGCACGTGAGTTGTTTGTTTCATAGAACTTACAGATTCATGTCAATGTCTTATTTTGTCTTAAATACTTCTACTTCTACTTCTATGCTGCTACTCATCAAAGCCTGTTCAGCATCTGGATGAGGACTTTGGTGCGGTGCCTACAACAGTGGACTCTGTCTGTGCAAAAATGCTCTCCAAATTTACAGGTGCTGGTTTGGTGCATACATATGGATTTCGACGTAAAAGGGCATTTCGTGATCCACAGCATCATCCACCCGCTTTTCTCCAAAAAAAAGTTGTATGCCCGCAACCTCTGGCTACATAATGTTTATGTACAAAAAAATTCTTGCAGATTAATCCATTTAGCAAAAAATAATACATCATCTGATCATGTAGGCTAAATTTGACAAGTTCTTTTGAAATACATGTATATAGGAAAAAACTCATAGCATAATGGCGTATCCGAACTTTGGGCCAGCATAGAAATTGTTGATGAGGCTTGGCAATGCTTGAAGTGGCTCGAAATAGCTCAAATCTCGACTACTCAGTGCATAAGTGCAATAGCTGCCTGTGAACATTTGGCAAATTACAGAAATTATATTATTATAGGCCTACTCATCTACATATGGTAACTACGCGTGGCAGCTATTGCACTTACCCAATTCTGGCACTGGCACTTATGTGATTTGGCAGATAATTATAGCGGAGGCCCAACTCCAAAGTCCTCTCTGGCATGTCTGGTATGACGTTCTTGCAATATATGATTTGCTTTCACTATGAACCACAATGGCCTCATCCCAATCGCATAGTCCAATAACCTCAATTAAACGATCATAGCGAAATTTGACCTCAAGTTGCAGAGTATGAGTTTTTGTACCCAAATTTTCAAAGGTCATTCAATTAATGTACAAATGTATTGGGTTTAAAGAACTGTGCACTAATAGATGGGAATGAGTTGGATCTTAATAGTGTTCAACCATAGAATCACAGCTGCTAGCTGTTCCAATGGCTGTAAAAATAGAGTTTTTAGTTCAACCTTTAGAGGGGGGGTAAAACTATTATATTAAAATAGATTCATCTTTGCTAATGCTATATTATTTATAACGTGCTGTCCATCCATCTCGTCATCACCATGCACCAAGTGATTTGTGTGGTCTATTATAACACGGATACTGACCTGGTGATTATTGAAGGGCATATTACACGTGCCGAAGATATCCCATGAGGTCTGCCCTGAACTTGAACCCGTGAAGATGGAGTGATGGAGAAAGGTAGGTGGTGTGTCGTTACCAAGAATTGGATTGCGGCACGTTGGTTTGAATACACCACCGGCTGCCTCCATCTGATGATACCAGATCATACCCCGGGAAAACACTATCTCAGAGATAACAAGGCGTATACTGTGTTTTTGCTTAGGGACGAATCCGGTAATATGTGTTTCAATTAATCTGCTGTCATTATTAAGAATGCAGCCCGGGGAATGCAGCAAGCCCGCAAGTACAATATTCCGGGCAAGTATTTTACAAAGGATGGATCCAGGGGAACTAGCGTAAATAAAGTGTTTTGTTCCGGAACTTGACCGTACAACGTTCGCTGAGTTTCAGACTTTGTACTTAAGTCGTATATCCCAAAGTGATGTATTTGCAACGTTATTTTCAAGTACGAACATGATTTTAAAAAGCCTTTTTGAAACATTCGGTAATGACGTGGAATTTGTGGTTTGAATACGTACGAAGTTAACTTTCTGTACAACGTTCGACCGGACTTAATAGGGACGTTTGAATAATACGTTCATAACCTAATGACGTTTTATCAACGTCCGTAAATCAACATCCGAAATAACATTGTCACAATACGAATACGAGTTCACATATTTACGTTACAACGTAGATTTGTATGAGGGCATTCCTCATATTTCTGTTTTTGTTTTGTTTTTTTCAGGCGATTTTCAACCAAAAAAGCCAAGAATCGACCCTTGATTTTGACCGTTCGCAGCTCCGAAACACCGTCTTTTCCCGGCGGTACGCGGAGCTCCCAAAGACTCACCACCTCAACATTCCGGGGGAGCATACCACCTATTCCGGTGCCCCCGCCCGGGGTGGGGTCGTTCTCTATTATCTTGAAGTGACTTAGTGAATATGTTCCTTCATCGCGGTTGATTACAGTATACATTGTCACACCGCTGCGTTATGGTTTTCCTGTGACACGTGGTCCGTGATTAATTCAAGGAGTTCAGAAATTTGCCTTTTATAACCAAATCTACACACCATGGAATTCACCATCACATCCAAGCTCACGTTGGGCGCCCATTCCTTTTTTAAAGGAATTTTTATCTAGTTTCGTATCATGAATACAAAATCATTGGTATGTTTTAGTCATTAAAATAAAGAATTGAAACTACAGGTGAGCGGCGCAGCGTGTTACATTCTTACAAAAGTTCAATTTCGTACGGTTTTTTTTTTTCAGTTTTAAGAGCAACGACGCATAAAAACCGATATGCATCACAGCTCTGCAATACAAAAAAAGCGCGAGCTGGTTAGTTTGATTAAATGGTATCGCACATATTGAAACTTATGTTTAAATAAAAATTAATTATCTTGAATATCTAAAATAAATTTGACCGCAGATGACCCCAAGCAACTACAATTACTATACCGACTATTGACCCCGTATATTTTTTGTTGGGCGGGTGCGGTGGCTCAATGGTCAATATCCCCACTTCTCCTTCCCACTCCCCCTTCCTCTCCTCTGTCTCTGATCCCCAGGCTCCGGACGTGTCCACTGCTGCCTAAAATCTTATCACTTTTAAACATCTCCACAAGTTAATTTTCCTATAATAAACTTTAATTGTGATTTTGATAGCGATATTGATATACTTTTAATTGTAATTATGTTGACAAAAATTCGTTCTGACACGCGTCTGTTCATCGACATGATCGAGGAAAATAATGGTTTCGGGACCAATAGGAGCACGCAGACGATTGCACAGTTCAAAAAGCCATTAGGTCGAAAACCATATAATTGAAGACCGAATTAACTAGTTTGAGTCTGACGTCAGGGCAAAGGCATAGTGTGATTGGTTGCTGACCTGCACAGTACTGCATTTTTGGCCTGGTTGACAGGACGTCATACGCAAACTATAATCGGTATATTGGGTTCTTATCAATTGTGCTATTCCAAAACATAGGTGCACACCCCTATAAAGGAGTATATTTTCAATAAAAGAAATTTCTTGGTTTCCTTCCTGAAAACGACTGGAATTCCAATGGCCAATGTTACGGGAAAAAACTTGGAAATGCAATAAAGTGCATAAAAGTCACAGAATTGTCATGTCCGAAATGAGCTCTCAAATATTGAGGATTTCTGAACTATTTCTCTGCTGGATATTTTCGCCTTTTAGCACTTTAAAAGTCTGGATTTTCAACAATCACGACTGAACAAAAAGTCTGGAAAAATCGGAACACATAGAGGGTAGGCCTATATACATGTACATCTATTTTCTGAAAAAGCCCATTCTCCGACCCGGTCAAAAGGCAAAGTAAGGTTGACATGCCAATACACGGCTCCTTGTCGGCAAGATACGAAACAAGATGCTGATTCTTGGCCGTTTAGTGACTGTACTCGTATAATAATACCAAAATACCAAAACTTTGTGTACAGGACTATGATAGTTATTCAAAAACCCATAAAAATACTCTCAAAGATGTAAAGTTTCTAGACATGCATCATGAACTTTAATCTCGCACAATCTAGATTTAAACCAACTAGATTTATTATTTTACTTTTAAAAATGGTTGCGTCAATGATGGAAAATTTTGAAACATTTTTTATTTAACGTTGAACATCTCATTAAAGGCGTACTTATAGTTAAGCACTACATGGGTTAATTGTAACATAATTACTAAATGCTAACGGCTAAAATTAACTTAAAAGGTGCTCAAGAATAGAATTTTGACTGTATCAATTTTGACACTGATTTAACATACGTATGTGCTATTGTTTTCACCTATGGAACGCCCGATGGAACGTTTATTCATATCTATTACTTCACATACATTTGGCGGCACACTCTTTGAAGACAATATGCCTTCTTATAAAACCAATGCTTAGGGCGTGTTACGGGAATGCAAGTTGCTCCGACATTCTGTAGCTCGTAAGTTTCATTGGCGGTTGATGATCTTTAAAGCTCTTATCAAAATTTTTAAAAAAATTGGTGATCTATAATTGTTAGAAACGTGCCTTGGTCCCCGGGTTACCGGGAATGGCACTTAACACAGGTGACCATACGGTTATGCTCCCCCTCAGAAAGACCCCTGTTTTTGGACATGCAGCTCCGAAATAGAGTGTTGAAAGACCCCTTATTTTGAAAATGTCGGCTCTAAGCATGCTATAGAGATCCCTAAATTGCGCATTCTTCGCATTTCTGAGTTTTGTTTTTGTTTTTCAGACGATTTTTCAACCAGACAGCCAAGAAAACCCTTGAAGACTCCCTTTTATCCGCTGTCAGTTCCCAAATACCCACCATCTCCAAATTTCGGGGGAATCCAAAACTTGATTTTGTGCACCCCCCCCATGACCTGAATGTGATTTGTCAATGGGCTAATTCCAGTTGAAATCCGTACACCCCCTATCATAATGCAAGACATGACCGTAAGTCATCCATTTCGTTCCTGTATGTGCAGGAATATTTACAGGTCATATCTTCCGTAGCGGGTGTAATGATGAAAAAGATGAACGGCGACGAGGGGGCATTCCAACTTAATCACATCTATGACAAATTGATCCAGAGGGCGTCATCATCCAATGACGTCAATCCATCCAAAAAAAGGATCCATTGTCATTCACCAATGAGAAAGGCAACATCTGATACGATTGCCGAAACTGTATGAACTCGGAGCAAGTGAGTTTTCTTGGAATTTTACTTTTAGCACTTTTTAAATCAGATCAACCATGATATAGTTGGCTATATATTAAGCCTGTTTCTTCATAGTTTGTGTTATTAAAATGTGATATATATATCTAAAAAGAGCACGTCATTAAAATTGTATAGGCACCAGAAAAAGTGTCAATTGACTTTATAAATATTTGTTATTAAATGATATATATACATCTTCAGTATACAAATAGACCAAATTAATTTCAGATTCTTGCCTGTTGATATAAGGCCGTACAAAATTAATGTTTTGGTTCTCGTCCAGAGGATTTTCATGAATTGATGAAGGAGGGAGGTTTTTTCCCAATGTAATAAGAATAATTGTTAGAAGTTTTGGTCTTTCTCAACAGTTCTCGAGCCGGATTGAGATTCTGAGGGATAGAGTACCACAAAAAGTCTTGGGAAGTGATCCATAATTTCTTAAGCTTTCCTAAAGTATTCCAAAGTCTACAAAATTTACAAATCAAGAAATTGAGGAGGGAGAGGACGAGAACCAAAACACTAATATTATACGCGGCCTAACGTAAAATTTAGCCATTTTGATCTTTGAACCAAGTCTACGTGCCGAACATGTTGCCCACTATACTCCATCCCATGTTTGTATCCCGGGGGTGGCTGGCAGGCTGCCCATCCAGTGGCGGGTTTTTTTGTTCAGCGGGTTGTTAAGGGTTGGGCCCAATATAGTCCTCTGAATTGTCGAAAAAAAAAAAAAAAAAAAAAGAAAAGGGTGGTCATATATACCTAGCCCTATTTCATAATATACAATTTGACATTATGATTTTACACACATTTCTTTAAAAAATTCGCAAAAGATAAAAAGAAACGACTTGAACAACTTGAACGACTGTCTACATTTAACAATTATTTAATTAATTATCGTTGCATTTAAAGCTAAAATAAACTTGTAAATGCTGATTCGAATGATTTATGTTTACAATAACACATTCGCACTTTAGGGCCTATAGGTACACATAGATTTTGAACCTTTTTCCGCTTGACATGACTGCACGGTTAATGTCGTCCTGATCATAGCAATTTTTACAGCTGTGTTATTATTTATTTCTAGTTGGGTTTTTTTTTTCTTCCCTGCTAAATAACCTTGATCAAAGTTCAATGAGTTTTAGTAATTAATCTCGGTCAAGTTGCATGTCCAGCCCAGCTTCATGGTCAGCTTGAACCCTCACACGGTGCTGCGTGCAAAACCATATACCTCTGCAAAATATGATATTTTGCATATGCAAAATTACATACTTTCCAAAAGTATGTAGTTTTGCATATGCAAATATTTTCCAAAAGTATGTAGTTTTGCATATGCAAAATTACATACTTTCCAAAAGTATGTAGTTTTGCATATGCAAAATATCATACTTTACGGCCACTATGAAAAAATACAAGTTTTGCTGGGAAACCCCGTGCAGTTCGTGTTTGTGAATAAGGGCGCATGTCACAATGATTGGTAACTTATATTTTAAAAGGCAAAATATAGCGGACTGTGTATGTAACAAATGAATTTGCAATATCTGTATCTGTTTCCACAATCCTAAAGTATTATGCTACATATAATATCAATTATTCTTTGAAAGTAGAGAATATTCACCGGCGTGTCCAGGATCTTTTCCTGCGGGGGGCTCAGCCCCTTTTTCAGATTTATGCGGGGGGCTTTATGGCTAAAATCGCCAAAAAACGGCTGATTTTACATGATTTTTAACAAAGTGCGGGGGGCTTCAGCACCCAAAGCCCCCCCCCCTGGACACGCTACTGATATTAGAACAGTGACCGTATGTATCCATTCTGCCCCTAAAGCGGCCGATACTAACAACACATAGGGCCTACACGGCCTTGACCTGCCTGTTGTCTAAATTCTGAGGGATTTGCATGCTGGTCAGGTAGAAGATAAATAACAGAGTGACCTTCAGCTTCTCCGTGTTTGGTCAGACCTATACCGTATATAGGCGTAGGCTGCATGGGGTGTATCCTGCATAAATTAGTGTTCTTGGTCAAACCTGAGACTAGTATACCTCAGGTTCAAACACATGTTTCACACTTAAGTGTACGCTGCATGACTGTATGTTTCTGTTTTCAGGGATGATTATCCTAATGTCTAATAAATGATGAGGGACAGTAATTTGATGGTATGCACCCTTATAACACACATCGCGCGGTGTTTCTTTATGCAAAATAGAAGTTATGCAAAACATCATACTTTTTTAGTATGTAGATATGAATGCTATAACGGGTGTCGACTATCACTAAGATCCAAAACATTCTCATCTATTAGTGCACAATACATTTGTACATTCATTAAATGACCTTTGAAAATTTGGGTACAAAAACTAGTCCGCATATTGAAGACAAAATAAGACATTTTACATGAATCTGTAATTTATACTGACAGTATAAAAATTAGCTATGTAATTTAATGGGGCTTCAACTTCGTTAATACTGCTGTTTTCTTTGGTTTTTCCCAAATCTTTCATTTCAAAAATACCAAATGACAATTTGAATGATTTCACTTTAAGCAATTTATAACAATTTTATCCGCTGGGATCACTGAATGGGTCTTTAAGTGATTCTTGAAATAGCTCTTGATATTTTGAGAAAATATCTTAAAACTTGGACCTGGACTTTTCACGTTGAAACCTAATTTTATGACGAGTTATATTCATTTTTTTTTCTCGATTTGAGTATAATCACTTTTTGCATCTGACTTCGTTTGAACTTTCAAACATTCCTTGCCGTAAATGTTGTTACCAAAAAAATATGAGCTAAGAAATCAGAACTCCTGATTTCAAAATCAAAACAAAATTAACTCGTTATAGAGCAGTGTGTATTTTGAACCATCGATTTTATTGCCATTTATTACCGTGTTATTTTGTCCGGTTTTATATAATTGCTTTTACTATTTCACCACACAATATATGGATGTTGACATGCATGTTTTTGGTGGAGTTTCAATAAAATCTCCTCAAAATTGAAAGACAAATATGATTTTTTATTCATAATCTTAACAGACTTTATATTAAACAAAATTGTACTGTGAGTATACCGTCACTATACGCCAAAACAATAGCATCTTCAACCGTTCATTTATATTTCTCCACGCGCGTATCGACTGCAGGCACCAAGTTCATTTTTTTGTAAAAAATTATAAATTTCATAATTGTAATTTTTCATGACCATATTTGGAATCAGCATAAAAAAAATTAATGCATTAAAATGAATACAAACAAGCCTTGTATTTGTGAAGTGGTTCTTAAGATACCTCTTTATATTTTGAGAAAATAACTCAAAACTGACTTTTTTATGTTGAAGCCTTTAGCACGTAGAGCATTAACCCCCATGCACTATGGGTCCCAATGGCCTCATCCCAATGGCATAGTTCAATAACCTTAATTAAACACTCATAGTGCAAAATTTGACCTCAAGTTGCAGAGTATGATTTTCAAAGTTCATTCAATAAATGCACAAATGTATTGGGGTTAAAGAACTGTGCCTTGATAGATGAGGGTGTTGTGGATCCTAGTGATACAATCATAGCTCATAATTTGAAATCAGGTTGAGGTGTATTGGTTTTTGCACTCAACATATTCAAAGGTCACTTTATGAATGTTCAAATAAGTTAGGGTTAAGGAACTTCGCCCGATAGATGAGCGTGCATGTTAGAGATCCTATGGCGTGTATTGGGCTATTCCAGAAAATAGATGCACACCCCCTATAGAGGAGTTCGGATATCCGGACTTTTTGTCCAGTCGTGACTGTTGGAAATCCAGACTTTTAAAGTGCCCAAAAGCAAAAAAATCCGGCAGAAAAATAGTTCAAAATCAGAAATCCTCAATTTGAGAGCTCATTTTCAACATTTCCGTGATTTTTCTTTCATTTGATTGGATTTCCAAGCTTTTTCCAGTAACATTGGCAACTGGAATTCCAGTCGTTTTCAGATAGCAGACTTGGAAATCCAAACTTTTCTTTGATTGAAAATTTACTCCTCTATAGGGGGTGTGCACCTATTTTCTGGAATAGCCCAATTTTGGCATTTGCCCTCAAAGTTGTTGACATCAGTTTTTGTCTTGCTTTGTTATTCTTGAAAACTACAAACGTGACTTTCATATTGCTGAAACGCCTTTCAACTTTTCAAATCTTTTTGTTTTTAAGAACTTTCGCTTGCAACTCCACAAAAACTTCTATTGTTAGATGTTCATAAGCACCTTAATCCTTATTGTATTTTGCGCTTAAATCTAAGGCGTGCCCCTAAGGTGTGTTCGGTACGTTTTCCGTCTTCGCCTTGTATACCGCGAAACCAGAAGATATGGAATATGTTGAAGGCCGGGTACGGGCGGATCGGTCGTTCTGGTCACAGTATCTGCATGTGTTTTGGTCAATTCACGGATTCGAAGTTTAACCATTTTTTACGGTCAAAATATTGTACAATGTGTACTGAAATAATACGATTCTAAGCGACATTTTTAGAATTTATTTGTTTGTTTAAACGGTCGCTCCATGTGGAGTCACATCACTTGGGTCCTGGTGGGACTAGGCTCATTCAGCAAAATGGGAAATGTTCAAGCTATGTTTGTATCGGTTTGAAGGCATTATTGTTTAGAATACATGGAATAGATCTAGATTTGTATGGTCAAAGTTGTGATATATGCAAATTATTAGAAAGAAAAAAAAAGAAAGAAGAAAAAATCTGGATGTAGCATTTGCATGTACAAGAATGTGCGACTATTCCTTGAATATTATGTTTTGTTATGTTGTCCGCAGATTTTTAAATAACTTAACATTAGTATGTTACACTTATTACACGCATGAGCGTCACAAGTCCAAGTTCAAGTTACAGTATCGCTGGCATGAGCATAGAAAAGGTTAATAATTGTCCTTTTAAAGGTTCTTGGCCCCTCGTGCATACATCCAGGTTCTAAGCAAAATTTCACAGCTCACGAGAATATTTTCAAAAGAATTTCCAACACTGGTAGAAGAGGTTAAGGCTTTTTGAGTTCAAAGTCGCACAAGTCATGTGCCAGAAATAATTGCCTCAACTTAACGGCTTAGTTCAAGAAACTCAATTCAAAAATCATGGATCAAAGTTTGAGTGAAGTTGTGGAGCACGAGTTTTTGTATCCAACTCATGGGCAAATGAGTATACTCGTAAAGGAGCATTAACATGGTGAAGGCATATTCGAATTGTGCTCAATTTTTTAAGATGTGCATTATTACGCACTCTCCAAGACTTCCTGTTTTAATATTTACCCGTCCCCCGCCCCCCCCCCATAAAAATATTTTTCTTAGTTTTCTTCAAAGACCCACCTTTCCCTTAAGACCCCATATTTCTAAGGGCCGTTTTTTGTTCCCAAAACCCTTTTTGTGGAGAAATTCCTATACTGTTACAACATCTACCATGCACCAAAAGACACTTTACTATTTGATCCCCACCCCCCCCCCCCCCCCCACCCCACATTGTGCCCAACATGTTGAATGGTATATATCATCATTCAGCATCGTTTCTGTCATTCTAGATCGTGTGTAAACCACATAAACAACCCTTTAAACCTTTACACTCTCAAACGACAAGTTCCAAATGTGTTTTAAGTTTTTTAAATTCAAAATTTTTAGAATTGTACATTTTCATGACCATTATTTGGAATCAGCATGCAAAATGCACCAACATGAGTACAAACAGTTATATAGTTCAGAAGTTCTTGAGATAGCTCTTGATATTTTAATAAAATATCTAAAAACTTTAAAGTTGTTCACCTAAATTCAACTAAATAGTATGTGCCTCGCCAATTATATGGGAAGTGGTTGAACTCTGTGTGAACATAACAATATCTATTTTTAGAGAAAACATTTAAGTTCATACAACTTTTAGCTGCTAAACATCAACATCCAAATTTCATTTTGAAAGATATGTCATTGTACGCTGACGGCCCAAATTAAATCACAACCACCATGACTTCACACTTTCCGTCAATAACCATCTTATAAAATGAACTCACTTCAACTCAGCACTCAAATTGGCCAAAAGTTCATATCTTTTCAAGTTCAAATACAAGCAATTTCACACAATACCACCTCTACGTGTGACTATTTTGCAAGCTTCACTTCATACATTTATCTCTGTGTTTTCTGAACTTTTTCGAACCGGAAATTTTAACCATATTTAACACTCGATGAATACTACATGTTCCTACATGACCTATTTATATGCATGGGAGAATTGTGATGCAATCAAGCAAAATGAGATACAAGTTTGTCGCTAAACTTGATATGGAGATATGGTCAAAAGGTACCATGCAGATTCGCTTGCAGATTATTGTTTTAGAAATACGAAAAATATTAACCCTAGAACTACAAAGAGGAGTTGTACCAACTCCCTATATAAGATGTTGTATCCGTCAGAAAAAAACCCGCACATGTTTACGCCCAAACGACATAATCTAATCGTAGATCCATCCTTTGCGCTCATTTTAGTGATATCATTTTTACCCCCAGCACCTTACCCGGGGGGTGGGGGGTGGTGAGGCCCAGAGAGAGGCCCACCATCTTTTAATTTCGCTCTTGTAAAATTATTCCAAGAGCTACTAATTTTTTACTTGTTAGTTATGTTAAATTAGTCATTTCCTTTTATATTTAGGAGAATAATTCGCTGAAAATCGCATGTTTGTAGACTTTTTAGCCGAAAAATCAATTTTGCCTATACTCAGGTACATGGCCAGAATTTCTCAAATGTCCATGGTCGCCCTCACATTATGACGTCATATCGGCATTATATGGGCAATGTTTGTACTTATTTTGGTATCAATGGATAGCGTATAGCGGAGACCCATATAGCTATGACGTTTATTTATAATAAATTGAACATTTGTGGGGGTTGCAACTACCCCCCTCTTCGTAGTCCGTGTTACAAAATATAATTCTAAATTTTAATGAGGTATAAAATTGTACATCACTGTTGAAGTTGGTTTATAACAATTCGCATACGGATGCTAAAGCTGAATGACGCAAATTTGTAGTACATGCACATTAAAGGCACTGAATTTATAAATTATAACAAGTGGTATAAAACATATCAAAAATAGCAACAAAATCGTCAGTACCAATTTCAACAAGATCACATAGCTAGAAAGTTTTATAATGAGCACACTATCATAAAGACATAAAGACATGATCCCATATAAGGTTGCTATGATAAGCTTATCGATGATAACTTCACAATCTACCATCCAACACTTTCAGATAAGCAATTAATTTCATTTTTCTTACAAAATGACCCGAAAGTAATCAAAACTTTTGAAAACCAAAATTCTATGGTCAAAAATACGAAGTGTGATTTGAACTTTGGTCCATAGTACAGGAAGTTCGAGATAATTCCAGATCTCTTTTAATGCTCTGCATGCTGATCATAAGCTTCAACATAAAAATCCCAAGTTCTGAGATATTTTCTCAAAATATCAAGAGCTATCTCAAGAACCACTGAACCAATACTGGGCTTGTTTGTACTGATTCCAATGCATTTCTATGCTGATTCCAAATATGGTCATGCAAATGTATAATTTTAATTTTTGTGAATTTTTAAAGAAAATTTTAAACACGTCGTCTGCAGACGATTCCCGCGCGGAGAGGGTTTTAACCATGTTAACGGAATCCAAAAAGACCAGATTAAGAGCAGAAAGCAAAACATTGAACAATAGTGAATGCTTACCTAAGGCGGGTGGGTTATTAACCCTCAATTGGGCAACACATGCCCAAATATAGTGTATTATTGAAATACGTGTTATTTGTGGTGTCCATGGTAATTGGTAATAATAGTCACAAATTAGTTCTACATGTATGTGGTAAGACCATGCACACTTATGTTCTGTAAGGGACCGGGCGGGGGCACATCATCATTTTTTTGGTGAGTAGCCTATGTTCGCCCAGGAATTGGTGAAGGTGGGTCTTTGGGCGCTGATGGTGTACCGCACCCTATTACCAATCATACCCATCTCTCTAAGAACATGAAGAAATATAAACGTTAATTATTAGGAACCCCCGTCCCTAACCCGAAACAAAACACGCACAACCTTTAACACACAGGAGCGCTCACAGGGTGCGAATATTTCAGCTCTATGTAGGTTTTAGTCTTAAGGTATCTTTCTTGAACATGTTAAAACAACAACAACCACAACAACGATACAAAACTTATAAAGCGCAATACACAAAAAAGTCACTGTTATTAAATGTTCACTAGCGCTGAAAGGCAAACACGAGATACTAATTCCGATAGGCTTGTTTGAATACACTCTTGTTCCGGCAGTTAACAGTCGCCAAGTATAAGAAGAAAAGTTTAAGATTAATGTTCAAAGGCGTGATTTTGCGCTTAATCTGCAAAGTTTAACGTATGTTAAAATACTGTTAAACTCGAGCGTATAAAGGTGGTTATTTTTGTTACGTTAAAGGCGTTAAACTGTGTAATGTTTAGTGGAATTGTACTTTACCTGTTTAACGATACATCTCGCGCCACGGAATTTTAACCAATTATTGTTTAAAATGACAAAAGCAAATGGCGGCCACGAGTGAATGCTGGTCGTGCTGCTTATGGTCTTCTGAAACTTCGTTCAAATAGGTAGGTTTGAGTCAATCAGGTTGCACCAAACTCGAGATTCGTTTCATAAGTTATGCATAGACATCGTTGAGACATATAAAGGATGGATATTGATGCGTTCATTTGCTAGATTTAACAACGTCATTGGGATTGACATTCTACTGTACTGTACTGGTCTACGTGCACGGTACATGTATATCACCAATGTGTGTACCGCGATGTTCAGTTTTGGGCATGACGCACAATTATAGCTTACAATGTAGACGAGATGCATTGAAGTATTGGTATGCTGGATACCGTATCGAGTGTGTGAATTTATTAGCGTTGATGTATTGTATTTTAGCATTGTATCGTAATGCATGCGAGAGAGAAAGGCTTACTAGATTTTAATTTTTTACTCGGATACATTGCCCGGATACATAGCGGGTTGAACTGATAAAAAAAAAAAACTTTATGCATGAAATTGTATTTTTTTTTTTTTTTTTCAGTTTACCAAGATCTGATGACTTCAAATCTATCATTAATTATGTTTCAGTATAAAATTTTAAAAAAAGAAAAGAAAGAAAGTCCCAATCATAATTAAATCCAATACAACCATTGATTAAGCAGTTGTATTTCTTAAACAATCCTTAGATAAAATAGAACATATAAATCATTATCTGTTTAGAGTTATTAAGCAAATATTGATTAAAAGACCTTAAACAACCTAGTTGGTTAAGCACTTAAACTTGAAGCTGGTTAAAGTGCTATATGCATTTATTGGTTAAAAGTTTTAACCAACTATTGATTTGAGCCTTAAACAACAAGAAAATTAAGGGCCCTTAACCAATATTTCGACGAGAGGACCACGTAACTAACACGAGTTTAAGATTGATTAAGATTGTTTAAGACTTTTTTAATTGGCGAAATAAGAGTGTAGATGGCATTTTAGCTTCTTGAAAATGCTAACAGTCTAAAGCAGTGAGCATTTCTAATATGGATGGGAAGTTTGTTCCATTCTTTTGGTCCGGCCGAAGCATGAGAAAGATCTGTCTGCGAATGACACACTCTGGGTTCTAAGTTCAAGAAACTGAAGAGATAATGTTGATTACTGCAGTTGTCGACGAACCGGTACGGTGCAGCTGAAGCAAATCAGAGATGATGTAACAAGGAGAAAGTTTGTGGTGAGCTTTATAGACCAAAAGGAGGACTTTGAAAATGATGCGTTGCTGTATGGGGAGCAAGTGCTGAGGTGCGTCGGTTAGTCCGACACGCCGCTAGCCCGACACGCCGCTAGTCCGACAACACAAATTCCCTATATTTGGGAGGTGTGTCAGTCCGAAAATGAAAAGCACGGCGCAGGTCCGAAAAAAAAACATGCCCTAGTCCGAAAATGAAAACCACTGCAACTGTCCGAATCTGAAAATACAGTTTTCAGTCCGACACGCCGCTAGTCCGAATCCGAAATACACTGCGCTAGTCCGAATTTGGAAACCACTGGTGCAGTACATTCCAGATTCGGACTAGCGGCGTGTTGGACTACCGGAGTATCGGACTAGCGGCGAATCGGACTAACGCCCTGTACCCGTATATAGAACAACAAAGGCATATATAGCAAGTAACACTGAAGTAGAATCAACATTCTTCTGGACTCACCAACGAATTTCAGTTTTAATAGGTTGCGACCTGACAAGTGGGCCACACCGGCCTCGTGTGTGTCGACTGCAAAACGATGACTTTCAAAAAACAAAAACAAATTAGAAAATTAAAAAATTTCAGTATTGTAAATGTTCATGACCATATTTGGAATCAGCTTGAAAAATGCATTTAAATGAGTACAAATAAGCCTTATATTGGTTCAGTGGTTCTTAAGATACCTCTCTAAACTTTGGACTTTTCATGTTGAAGCCTATGAGTATAATAGCACACAGAGCATTAGAATACTATTGGATGTGTGGGGGTGGATGGGGGGGGGGGAAGTATCTGACTGGTTTAGGGCCATCAATGGCCACTGACTTCGTCTAAGTAACACTTGGCCCAAGTACTAGCAACTGTGGTACCCATATTGTCCAAACCGTAACATAATGTATCCGTGGTCCTGAGTTCGTGGTTAGTTCATGCATGGAGCTCAAAATACTAAGATTAGTCATTTGTCTCACAAAATACTAATATATTACATGTATTAGGGTAATCTTTTCATCAATCAATGCCATTTATTGTGATCATCTGCCTAATTATAGAATCAAATTAATAAATAGGGATTAATGATAATAATTTGGCTGACCTAATACGTGTGTTACAATAATTAACGTGATTAAGGAGAATTCAAAGAATGCGAGGTCTGTTTAATTTGATACTAATCTTCAATGCCTGATTATGCTGATCATATCCTTGACATTTTAATGACAGTATATTTTTTTTTCAAATTCACTATAGATATCTTCCATTCTAAAATTGTGTCAATGAAATTTAACTAAACATCTCAAAAAAAAAGTAACTAACCCCCTTTAAATAATGACCATTATTTAAAAAGGGGCTATTGTATTACAAATCTGTAAAATGCGTTGGAAGCAGAATTGATTTCTGCGCATTTTGACACCTCATTTGATACGATAGCCCAGAAAACAATAAAACACCGGTCAATTTAATGCAGTGAGGTCCAGATTTGAAAGTTGCACTTACATACTTCATTTTACTCTATAAATACGCCTAATTTAACATGCCTATAATAATATATATATCATGTATATAATGAACACCGTATAAATGATGGGTCCAAATTTCTTGATTATTATGTTTTGATGAATCCAATTGAAAATATTGGATTCAAAACATAATAATGATAAAAATTCCCTCTAAAAGGGAAAGCCAGCCTCAATGTAGAAGAGGTCTTGTAATTAGTTTTGGTCAATGTGAAAGGCATTTTTAGGATCACGGCTTATCCATGTTACATGACAGTCCACCAAACCATCAACGGTGAGAAGATGTACACTGAAACTGCAGAAAACATTAACTCCTAATCTCCTGTCAACTCTTTAATTCATTATTGTTCATTATTATTAATTCATTATTGTTCTCTAAATTGTTCTGTTCTGGTTTTACTTGTCTTTTCAGCTTTTTACCCACGATATTTCAATTTCCAATTTTTTAATACCATAACTTACGAACTCAATTTCTTCGCTTAGGAATGTCCGATTTTATTGGGGAAAACGGTGTTGTGGAGCAAAATAGCTCTTTATGTGAAAGCCTCCAAATTTATAAGCTGTCCAAAAGATGTCTGTTTTTGACATGATACACCATATTTCTTAAAGACCCATTCAGTGATCCCAGTGCAAGAGTAAAAAAAATAAAATTGTTTATAAATTGCTTAAAAGAGAAGGATAGGCCTAAGTCATTCAAATTGTCATTTGGTATTTTTGAAATGCCAAATTTGGCAAAAAATGAAGAAAACAGCAGTACTGACGAAGTTCAAGCCCCGCCATTCAAATACTTGTAGCTAATTTTAGATACTGTCAGTATCTAAAAATACAGATTCGTGTAAAATGTCTTATTTTGTCTTAAATAGGCCTACACGGCTTTTGGCTGAACCATTCGCAGACTTAGCACATCTATGTAATAACAAAGGTACGGTACCAAAATTTTGATGATTTTTACGATCGTCCGGATGAGCAAATCACTGAATGGGCCTTTAATATTAATAACAGATAAGCTGCCTTTAAAAATATTATTGACAATGTTGAGAGTAGGAATTACCTTGAAAAATGTCTCAAAAATACAACATGCCAATTATATTCCGGTCTGAAACGATCAGACAATATTTTAAACATTAATAACATCATAAACCCAAATCGTGAAAAAATCACCCCGGGTAGATTTTTGGCTATTTCTCCATTTACGATCCTGCCCAAAAGTGTCTGCTTTCGATATACCACGTCACAAATACTACACTGCACTGACTGCAGGTTTTAGTTAAAAGAGCATCATCCCTAACTTTTCTCAAAAAAGTTGAGATTTTTATATCACTGGAAACCTCTGGCTACATAATGTTTATGTACAAAATATTTCTTGCAGATTAATTCGTTAGCAAAGTAATCGTGAAATTTGAATTTCGTTCTGGTATACCAGAACAAAATTGCAACACATTGTGTACACATAACCATGCATAACTCGTAAAGGCAAAATCGGAATCAACTGACATTTTTTAGAATAAGCATTTTTTGTGGATATATACTGAAAAATGTCATAAAAAGAGGATGCTAGGATCACGAAATACTCCTTAAATTCGCCATATAACATAATATATACTCACCTTACATGTACATTTTTTATTTTAAAATAATTTGATATTAATTCGCAATGTATAGTTTACTATATGATAGATGGTGGCAAGAACATTTATAAAGGACTGATTACTCACTGCAATCTTCACTCTTGTGTGTCTTGACTGTAAGTTTATGAATCAAATAAAAAAGCTAGAAAGTCGCTTCACTTACGTTATGTGTCATTTTATTTATAACATAGAAGTTATTAAATTAATAAAGTAAGACAATTTATTTATCTATAAGTGCATGTCAAATGGGTACATTGTTCAATACTATAGGCTTACATGCATAAATTATGCCCATATTATAGCTAGGCCCTAAAAACTTTATTTTGCATCGGATTTTTCCTGTTGAAAAGGCAAAACTGATGTTCATGATAGCAACTATTTCATCAATAGCATTTTGAGTCATTTTTATCCATAAAACGACACAGGATATGATAGATAATTACTTTGACATCAATATGGTCCATATGATGAAGATTTTGATTCTTAGATCTGTTATCAACATGATATCACGCTGTTCAGTGGTCAAGGACCCCGGGTCAAAGACACTGAAATGACATACTTTTCTTCTGCTGACCATATGATGCTGTATATTAACTATTATTGTTACATTTTAGGCCTATACCTAAAACTTTTAAAGTCATATTAATTCAAACATAACTTTGGTAATACTCACTCGTTTTCATTCGTTGAAACGGCAAAACATACTTACTTTTCCTTACACATCGAATTAAAATATTTAAAAAAAAAATCAACCACAACAAGTTTTAACAAAAAGTCATTCCAATACCAATACAAATTAATCTCTTGAGCAAACTGACCCCATCCCAGAAACAGGTACCAGCCCGATGGGCTGGCGATAAAATTGGATGTTTTACGCCCAATATGTTATATTGGGTTCGTATGAGTTTCATAATATTGGACTCGACTACGTCTCATCCAATATTTTAAAACTCATAGCTCGACCAATAAATATGGGCTCAATCAATCAAAATTGGTATATGCAGTGATATGGACGGGTCCACTTTAAAATTTTCAGCGGCACACCCAAACCAAACTTGAGTACCCCCACCATCCCTCCTCCGGCCGCAACTATTTGCACCAGGGAGTTGGGAGAACGATTAAAATAAGTTATAGACCGAGAGAAAGAGAAAGAGCGGGAGTGAGTCTATCAGAGAGAACCACAACCATGCATTGACACCAGCATGCGTGATACTCAAGAATTCTGAGTTTCCGTCAAGAAATTGAAATGATTCGTTGTTGCCAGTTATCAACACAGACATCGGTATTGTTTAGTCATAGTTTGCAATAGCAGACATGCTCAATATATACTACTTAAGTAGAAGCAATAAATGACTTCCTATGTCTAACACCCTAAAGTACTGAAAGACATAGAACAGAACCAATCAAATAATTTTGACTCTCAAAGCTAACAAGGAGTCATGAATGAAAGAAAAGTTTCATCAAATTCACACTACTTTATACGGTCAATCGGAGATTTCCAAGAATACTCCTAAAATTAATCAAAATTCAGATATTTGCATTTTGGAACATGCGAATAGGAGACCGTACATCACGAATGAGCCGTAAATTCCTCCTCCGGCCAACTTTGTTTTATTTCGTGTTTAGAAAATATATATCATAAGCTTTAAAATGGTATATCATTTTTACTTCAAACGATATCCAGAAGCGGAGTTATGGTTTGTTAAACCTTGCTCCAAAATGGTACCTTTTTCGTTTCTATATATACATGTGTCTCCTTTTCCACATTGCTGGTAATAAATACCAAACAGTCATAATTGGCGGTCATTTCAAATCATCCACAAGTCAACGAGGTTCAAGAATGTCCTCTTATTGTTAATTGATGGTTATACATACCTATACAAAATACAATGCTTTGTAACCCACCACTTGAACAGGATTTAGCCAAAGCAAACAAAGGCCAGAGCTATTAAGAAATTTATAGACATCTAAGGTCGAAGCTAATTATCTTCTTCAACAATAAGATTATTGATTGGTTTAAAATAAGATACTTGTCGCACCAACTTGATGTACCTATGAATATGATCTTCATGCACATTTTACACTGTAAATCAGGATACAATTTAGGAAAAACAATCTGGTAAAAAATGCAGCAGAAAGATTCACAAGCGCACCAAGCACATGGTGGATGAACTTCAGAGATGACAAGCCATGTGGCTGATCTGAGGCATCGTAGTCTTGTATAAACCAAAGTTAACAGCCCACATATCCTGTAGCTCACCCTACATGCCCTAGAAAACCCAAATAGGCCTACTCTGCATGCTAGCCATAATACTAGGCTTCAACATTAAAGTCCAAGTTTTGAAATACTTTCTCAAAATATAAAGAGCTATCTCAAGAACCACTGAACCGTTTCTAGGCTTGTTTGTACTCATTTTAATGCGTTTTTCAATCTGATTCCAAATATGGGAATGAAAATGTACAATTCTGACTTGTCGTCTGCAAGACTAACCTGTGCATTTCCAATTCAAGATTCCACAGGCAGACGAACCAATCCGCCAGACAGGCAGCCAATAAGTATCTTGCTTTTGATTTTACCACAGACAGGGAGCCAATAAATGGCTTCAAAATAATAAGAAACATTTTATAGTACATTGTATGAATAGCAAAGTTTAGGCTTATCTAGCCGGGACATCTTATCATCATGATCGCGTCTATACTTGGTTAGCAGGATGGGTAGCGTTATCAATTCAATCAATTAAAGTTTGACCACACTTAATTGATTACCAACATTATCAAGATTACAATTAATTAGACATAGACCATGACCATACTTTGTCTGCAAGGTACGAAAGCGAAGAGGCGCTCCAGAGAAAGATCTAAGGAGTTTACACTTTATGCAACATTTATCACTGATTGTGATGATCCCAGCAAACGCAAAAATGTTCTTAAAACGTTTATTCAAAACGGTTTAATAACATTTAAATGTCGGGTTATATAAAGATAATGAATACGTTTTGAAAACGTTATTATAAAATATTTTGGGCAAACATTTTTGCAAAATATTTTGTCAACAGTTACATATTAACATTCTGTTAGAATATTTGGATCACCTTTTCAAAAATGTTATCTGAATGTTGTTAAACCTTTTCATACCCTTTATAACTCGACATTTAAACTTTTTTCTGTAATACGTTGTGGGTTTGCTGGGATGACAGCACTTGCATTATATGTGGTCTGAAAATTTAATTTGTTACAGAAAATTCTACAAGATTATAAAAGCAATTTAATAATAATTTTATTTATATATATATTTATTTATTTATTTATTTATTTATTTATTTATTTATTTATTTATTTATTTATTTATTTATTTATTTATTTATTTATTTATTTATTGTTTGTTTGTTTGTTTGTAAAATGTACAACAATGTACAACAGCGCCGCGAAAACACCAGCGGGTGATAATCGGTGTAAATGATTCTCAACTAGACCTACTATCATTACAATTCTACCAAAATATTAAAAGTAGTTAGAAATGAATGCAGATACTAGATTGACCTATTAAACTCTTGTATATTAATCCCATCTCATTGTATCTAGGTTGGGGACTGCAATCACGTCTTGTAAAGATGCAAACAAAGCAGTGTATTGAAGCCCGGTTTCAATCCACGTCTTATCATCTTTGCAGTCATCTGATGATCCACACTGAGATTAGATTGAAGTTGTTAAGTCACAATGGCCAAAACTGTATCCCATGTAACTTTTTTTGCGGTTTGTTAAAATTTGGTCATTTTTGGAAATTAGCTCAATTTTGCCGCACTGTAGACATTTGAAAAGTTGTAGGCTTACAACCTTCGGCACTTTGAAGTCGAAAATTTCTATATATTTCCCCCCCCCCCCAGGATATACATTTTATGTGCACGTAAGGATAAGGATGTTTCTCAAAATTTCGTACGAACACATAATATCCTTATACATATTAGATCCCCCCGCTACTTGATTCCTAACGTAAATAGGTCGTACAATTCAACAACCGCATGTTAACGTGGTTAAAGCATAATACAATTAAGGCCAAGTAAAAATAAAAACATGTTTCTCGTCCGGGTTTTTAAAAATTAGGAGAATGAGGGGCTTTTTATTTTTTATTGGAAAACGACGCTAAATACCTGTATTTGGCACCATGTTTCGGGTATTCGACATACAGATTGATATCTGAGAAAAAGGAGGAGGCCCTTTTTATTTTATTGTTTTGAGAGGTAGACCCCTCTCTAGTGATCACAAAACTCTTCTTAAATGATGTATTGAGCAAAGCCGTAAAATAAGTTTCAACTTCTGAAACATCTTTTTCTATACAAGTTATAACTGAAAGTTTACAAAATAAAAAGAAATTTGAAAAATCTTCAAAAAATGAGGAGGGCGCGGACGAGAAACATGTATTTTTTTTACTCGGCCTAACCAGCAGCCACCACATTACTATGTCACATCAACATACCAACTCGTCCCGCCCAATTCCGTGATTTTTCATTCTTTATTGCAATTCTCCTCTATAATGGATGTGCACTTGTACTCATTTTAATGCATATTTCATGCTGATTCCAAATATGGTCATGAAAATGCACAATTCTGAATTTTTTGAATTTGAATTTTTTTTTAACTTATCATCTACAGTCGACACCTGGATGATCATCATGATCATGGTGATGTGAACAGAGTTAAGTGACTGAAAAATCAGATTTCAAAAGCCTCAACAATTCATATACATATCGTCGTTGGGCAGGAAAAACCTCCTATGTATTTGTGGCCCCTGAACATTTTTAAAATAAAACTGCCAATCAGGTACACAGGGGGTTTTCCAAGCAGGTACATAGGGGTTTTCCTAAGGGGTTTCGCTTTAAACATGTTCAGGGGCCAATGACACATGCAGGTTTTTCATGCCCAACGACGATTATAAGGTTAGAGGAGGAGTTGTATGATCTGTATGCGATCGAACAACATAATATAACATTATTAAACTGTAAAAGTCATGTGGAACAATTCATTAAAAATATGATCCTGTATTTCCTGTCTCGTTCAAAAATCATGACAAAATCATGTTATAATGACACAATATATTAGATATTATTTCATAAGACATGACACATTTTAACTCAGGTCTTGAATTAAATAATTAGACCAGTTGTCCTCTAGTAACATAAGGACAAGCTTCGTAAAGTACAGATAGCTTAACTCGTTGTCTCATAACACGGATCATGAATCTCACTGTCTCAAGGGGCTTAGTTATATACCTATTCGCCACTTGCACGGTTCCTCATTATGCACTATATGCGGGAGAGCCTCGAACTGGCAGCATACATGAAAGGAAGAATTACGTAACCTTACACAGAATGTTATATGACTGGTTCAATTCCCATTCATGTATGCTGCCAGTTCGAGGCTCTCCCCGCACATAGTGCATAATGGCGGAACCGTGCAAGTGGCGAATATACCTTGAACATGACTTCAGATGACTACATGTATACCCGCATCTTGTATTCATTCTCAAAGTCACAGTCGGCAGCCTTTGTCACAGTCTAAGATTCCTTCATACGGACCTCGCGTGTGGAACTGACTTCCATTTAACATCAGGCCAACTCCATCTGAGCATTTCAAAACAGCATCTCAAATCACACTAGTTTCCTACATGGTTGTCTTTTTTGCTTACTTAGTATATACTAAAAAGAGTAGTTATTTGCAGTGGTTTAAAAACTCTGAAAAGTGCCCAAAGTTACCCCATTTTACAGTAATTTCATTCTAACAGTCGGCAGCCTTTGTCATAGTCTAAGATTCCATCATACGGACCTCGCGTGTGGAACTGACTTCCATTTATCATTTATGCGAACTCCATCTGAGCATTTCAAAACAGAATCTCACTTCACACTTGGAAATCTCTGGCTATTAAATACATAATGTTTATGTGCAAAAAACGTCTTGCAGATTAATTCGTTTAGCAAAAATATCGTCAAATTTGAATCACACTCTGGTGTACCAGAACAAAATCACAACAGTGGCATCTGGAGCAGTATTATAGACCTACGCATAATCATGTATAACTCGCAAAGGCAAAATCTGAATAACTGAAATTTTGACAATAAGCTTTTTTCGTGGATATCTACTGAAAAATGTCATAAAAGGAGGATGCTAAGATCACGAAATAGTCCTTTAACTGAATGAAAGTTGTAAATAATTTATGAATCATTCAACCATGATCTCGCGATAACCTTTTCGACCTATCTAAATAAGCCCCAAAGTTCGAACTTGTAACCCATAATAGGTCATTTAAATTCTACTTAGGAATAACATAATTGCTAATACTAATTCAATTTTCCCGTTTTTGCTCAGAGTGGAGGCGAGATTACCGCTGTGTTAGCGTGATCTCTAGCGAGTTTGACTCGGTACCAGGTAGCGGGATGCTTGACGGGTAACGCATCAGACATATACGGTTTACAATCAATGACAGAACCGGTGTTAAGTGTGCGTGCAAGCGTCTATCATGATAAGATATGCGGATATGAAGACAGGAAGGGGGAACAAACTTAAGGAAATTCATGTTTAGTACCTGTATTTCAGCTTAATAGCATACCTCGTCATACATTATACTTCCTAATCTAATGCGTGTCCTTAAATGACCTATTGGCACCGTTAAACAACCATCATTTTAAAGGCCCATTGGTTTTTTTCTTCAAAATATTTTTGTGTTATTCAACATGCTTGTCATGGTTGTGGTTTTCCATAACGACGAATCTCATATAACGACGAACCGCTCCTTAACTTCGTACAAGTTCGTACGCACCGGAATTACGAGGATCGCTGATGTTTTGCAATGTTAATCCGTGCCATTATCGTTCCTCGCGTTTGACGATTCGCGTATAAATTTGTGTAAGGCATGCCATAGATTGTTTTATACCGACAATTTTTAGTATCTTATATTTGTCTGTATTTGGGCAATTCCAAGCACCATCATTCCGCAACGCGAAGTTTGCACATGAATTCTTTTAAATACAGCAGCCAATTAGGTAGGTGAATAGTATAATGGAAACTATTTTGTGTAAGTGAAAGATTAAGGTGGGAGAAATTTTTCCAAACGACCCTAATTTGCATATGCAAATTTCGCGTTGCAGAATGATGCTTGGAATTGCCGATTTGTCGAAATCCTGACAACATACCAACAACAAAAAATCAAATAGGTCTATAATCTACTACTAATTTTGTTTAAAATTCTGGAAGGCAAATCTTCATCTTCTACTCTCGTACGCGTGCAAAGTCATTACAGCCTGTGTCCTCCTATGACCTCTATATGACCACACTATTCATTAATCGTAGGTAGGTGATCGGTAAGTCCTGATTTCCTTTGCTGATTTAGCCGCGTTTTTCTGTACCATGGAGTACTGGACGATCTATCAGGATCTGACATAATGGCCACACTTGTCTGACATGTCTGAAGATGTAAGTCAGTCAGTCACGCTCACACACAATGGGGTTGGGATTAAGTTCATTGATCATATCACATCAGTGGTGAAGCTAGCCAACAGGGTGGGCCTGGGGAGCTGCCCCCCCCCCCCTGTGAAAAGTCTTGCACCCTTTGGGATGCTGCATGCTGGCCGCTCTGATATTTATGATTTTTATCCTTTTTTATGTACTTTTTAGCCCATGTTTGATATTTTTCGTCAAATGTTTTCCCCGCCCGCCCCTTTACTGCTTTATTATGAGCCAGCCCACACCGACATCGCCTGGTTAATAATTACATTGTACAGCAGAGACACTAAAATGAATACACGGGATCGATACACCTGAATGTGCTATGCACGATTTGATATTCAGGCGATAAATCTTTGGATACCGGGATAGAAAATGATGAATATCTCCCGTAATTTTTTGTTCTAAAGAAGCCATATTTATTTCCTTGCACTTGAACATAATGTGTTGAAAGGATATGATAGTCGTTAGCTTGCGTATTGAGAAAGAAACGTGCGTCTTGAGCTCAAAAACTGACCAAAATTCTGATTTTATATGTGCCGAACTATAGCGCAGCGTAGGCTACCTGCACGGGAGGCAGTCTAAAAGCAGATGACCCCATGGCGCATACATGCTCACTCACTCACATAGAGGTCAATTACCAGGCTATTGTCAGTAGCCTTAGTCGGATGTCCCTCGGCTCATTATGCGTCTCAAAACTATTAAACAGGTCGGAACAAAATAGCCATGCGTGGCTGTGGATTCAACCTACCATGGCGATTTCTGCCATGAAGATATCGGGCCGATGACACTGTGCAGCCGGGAATCCAGCTATATCATTCGGATTAATTTACTTCTGGATTATTGTTGATCGTTTCTTTTAAAAACGGGGTTAAGATTCCGAATGGTCGAACTGACATTTAAAACAAAGAGTCGGTGAAATATATGTGGGATAATAAAATGTATTCTATAGACGGTCAGAATTCAGTCGCCCATTACTGGGTCCCGTCTGCGCCAAACTGGTGTTGTTACCATGGTTACTGCCCAATTGGGTGGATTAAATTGATTTTTTTTTAAATTGTAACTGTTTTTCCTACCCTTGCACAAACTATAACCCACCCCAAACCTTACTGTATACAAGCCCAACTAGCCAAACACCCTTGCCCCAATTGATTTCACCCCAAAATCGGACCTATATTTAGCTTTATGAATATAATCAATAAAACTTCAATTACTTTATTTAGCCTCATCTCATCAAAATGGCACTTTTTATGACTTAATTTTGGAAAATTTAAAAAAAAATCTAAAATTCTAAAAATACCCCAAAAATACATTCAAGTGCAAAAGCATTTTTCTTCTGGGTAAGAATTTTTTTCATACAGGCAACAGCTTTTTTCTTGCAGGTTAGAAATTAGATAAATAGGCCCATGCATGCATTTTGTATATGATGACCTATTTATCAAATGTCTAACCTGCAATAAAAAAAGCTGTTGCATGTAAGAAAAAAATTCTTACCCAGAAGAAAAAAGCTTTTGCACTCTAATGTATTTTTTTGGTATTTTTAGAATTTTAGAAAAAAAATTAAATTTCCAAAATTATTTGAAAGGTTTTGTTAGCGATACAAAATATCAATTTCGATGAAATGAGGCAAAATAAAGTAATTAAAACGTTAACACATTCATGCATTTTAAAACATTAAATATAGGTCCGATTTTCAGGTGAAATCAATTTCTCCCCTATTTCCCTTTTGGGGGTAAGGGCAAGGGTTTTGGGTTTTGGGTTAGGTTAAAGGTTAGTTGGGCTTGGGTGGGTGTATATGTAGTAAGGTTTGGGGGTGGGTAAGAGTTTGTGTAAGGGTAGGAAAAACATTTAAAAACTTTTTTAAAAATTAAAAAAAATGTTCGATATTGGTTTCGGTATTGATTTCAAACCGATATAAACCAGGAAATTCGGTATATCGAATACCGTATGCCTATTGTCAAGCTGAACAAATGTACATTTTCACTGTTTCTGAATGTTGAAACATGCTTAGCAAGTGGACTAAAAATGATACTCAAATAACACAATATCGGTGATTAAATATACATTGAACAGCCATATTTAGCATGGCGGCCATCTTGGAAAAATTGAAAAATAGTAAATAGTAAAGCCCTGCCTCCTCCGTTTTTGAAAAAGTCCGGACGAGAAACTTGTTTCTTTTTTTACTTGGCCTAACCAATAAGTTGAATTCCTCACCTAATTTTGTGTTGTGTTGTTACTAAAAAATTTTAAATAAAAAAATAAACCAACAGCTGTCAGTATTATTGGCAATTCTACAATTGTGCTAAGACTATTATTTTTATACCAAAGATTAACTTTTAAACATCATGTGAAATATAATCAAAATTGCCCTTAATACTAGTTATTATTATCGGTATTTTCATTACATTTCGTATGAGATCAACAGAAGGCTATTTTAAATAATAGAAGAAGGTATGTTCTATTAATAAAGTGGGATTAAAATATTTTATGGTTTATAACAAATCGGATAAGACTATATTATAATAACAGCGGCTTTTAGACAAAACATTCGTCTGTATGACATGTATGGTGATTAACGCTATACTATTGTATATTTATATCCGATTCACGAATCAGAACGGTCAATGAACCAACAGTTTCTAGATATGAAAACTTATTTGGCTAAATAATCGTAATATTCTCCTTGAAACCTATCATCAGGTAGTACTCGGGGGGGGGGGGGGGGAAGGGGGTTTAGGTTAGTATTTTCAGTTAAATATTTTCATGCGATACTGGACAAACATGTGTGTAAACAACACAGTTTGCGAACTTGCAATAGCTAAACTTAGTAAACTACATTATCAATGTTATCCGTTAGGTTTATGCCCGGGCGTTTATGATGCTAAATATAGCTCATTCTCGTGATCCTTTTATCTCCAGTTTGTTGATAATTGCATTTGAATGGACAAAATTCCAATATCTACAATCCTAAGTAATCGGTCATTGGTTCGGTAACTTAAAAAAACTTATAACAACTTTCTGACAATACTCAATTAATGGGTCAACGATCGAGCTGCTCGTGCATGCTTGAACAAATTTCATTCTAAGAAATCTTATCGGTCAATCAAATATTATATTATAAATACTAGTATCATGAGTATTATGACGAGTCTGTACGATCTTTTAATTTTTTCAAACCTGATTTTTGTGTGGCATAATTTGTAATGTTTATTTATTTATTTATTTATTTATTTATAACATTCGGCCGAAGCCAGGCTAAACCCAATAGTGCTCAGAGGCTACTAAATTCAAAGGATGCCATCCGGATATGACGGGACAGAGATATGGGAAGAGGTCCGATTTTAGATGCAGGAGGAAAACCGGAACACCCGGAGAAAAACCTGCGAGGACGAGCATGGATCGGCAACCAAACTCACGTGGCACCGCGGGGAATTGAACCCGGGCCACAGTGGTGAGAAGCGAGTGAGAAGACCACTACACTAACCCGCCCTCCCAACTATGTCCCACATGTCCCAACTACACCAGGCACAAAAAGAAACTCGTCAGTTATATTCATCCTTGCTGTTCAATAACTTTGGATTATTCTGAAATATACGTTTTGTTAATTGGACTTTGCTTTCTCATTTGACACCCTGTTCGTGAAAAACGAACAAGAATTGACCAAGATATGCGCCTCCAAAGCCTCAAACCCCAAAAAGAAAAGTTGCATTTTCAACGGTTTTCAATGGGAACGCATCGTTGTATTGCACACAAGCACCACCGCCGCATTTTTAAAAGCGGCTAAGATAGTAAGTTTTCTCCAAGGACTCTTAAAAATATAAAAAATATTAATTTTTAATAATTTGCCATAGAATTTGCATTATATCGCGAATTAAAAAAAAATGATATCAGAAGGACATTTTGATGTGTGTCTGCATGGTGTGCTCTCAGGCCCCATAAAAATACCGTGCAAACGATCCGATCCCTTAAAGTTTTGGTATTTCTGCCCTGTATACTTTGTTTGGTACATGTTGTTTACCATGTTTACTGACCCCGATGATCTGAATACCGCCTTTGTGTGCAGGTCATTAGCACCGTTCCATTTAAATGCATTTTAATGCACGGAGAATACGATTATTCTTGAATACGATTATTCTTGCATTAAATTGCTTTTCTTTGCATTCAAATTAAATTGATAAAGAATGTGTATACGCTCAGAATAGCATGCTTCCAAAATCATGCCCGCTTTAAACCTGATATCTATACAGGTTATCTAAAAAAAAAGTCCCGGTACATAACAAAGACAATAGCAATGATTAAGTTTGATGCCGTTTTTTTTTTTTTTTTGTAATTCGTATACGCACAACTCTGATACATTTAAAGCACGGGCCTGTCAACATGGTCAAGCCTTAAAATCATTGTTTACCATCGTAAAGGGTGTCGCTGAAATAACTGTATCGTCGGAAACTTAATTATTTGGGTATTTTAACGCATGAACCACACATTAATATTAAATAACCGATGTGGTTGAGGAATATATCAGCTATCACATACTTTTTGAATTTTGACAATTGACCGCTCTGTTTTTGAATAAAAGAATTTTACAAAACTACCTCATTTTCAGCCCGTTCACGAAGTCAAATATCGATCAATGACAACGCCTCAATGCGCAGTGATTAGCACTCCGAATACAGATCATCGATTGATATTTGAATCCGTGGAAAGGTTTAAAAAATGAGGGAGTTTCGTAAAATTCTTATATTTCACGAACGGTGTGGTCAATTGTCAAAAAGTATGTTGTCAAAATTCAAAAAGTATGTGCTAGCTGATTTATTTCTAACCATGCTAACCACACCAGTTATTTAGTTATGTTTAGTTGTGGCGTTAAAATACGTAAACAATTAAGTTTCCGACAATACAGTTCTTTCAGGGACACCCTGTATTTTTAACATAGGCCTAATATTGTATACTGGCCGACCCTGACTTTTGAGCTTCAAAGGAGTATTTTGTGATTCTAGCATCTTCTTATTATGGTATATATAATAAAGGTACGTATTTGAGTAGATAATGGACATGATGGATATCCACTCCCAAAATTTCAGTTGATTCCGATTTGGCGTTTGCGAGTTATGCATGCAAAGGCCCCTACATTACATTTTGCTCATGCTCATAGGCCACTGTGCTGTAATTTCGTTTTGTTAACAAGACATAAATACATACAAATTTGACGATATTTTTGTTTAGGGATTGAATCTACAAGAATTTTTTTGTATTTTGTATACAAACATGATGTAGGCACAGCTTTCCGGTATATACAAATCTCAACTTTTTTTTTTGAAAAAGTGGGGAATGAGGCACGAAATGCCCCTTTAAAGGCAATGCAAACTGTTTAGGCCTAAATGCTAATATATATGTCTGTCAATGTTTTCCGTGATGTAGCATTCTGTATCTGAAATCGTCAAGAATCAGTTGCCACTCAGCAAGCTCTGCTCAAGGAAGCTTTGCCAATATTTGTACGACTATATCCGGGGTATCAACAAACAAATCTATGTAGTATTTCCTCCAGTAAATCTCTTCACATCAGCACTGCACCTGGGTATCCCGCCCAGTAAAGCCGGGCTTTAAATGTTCAACTTTGTTTCAGGTCACTAATGTTTTTGCGCGTTTTACATTAATAGCAGAATTATTTTTAGTTCGATAACATTGACACTTGACAGGGGCACTGATTTCGTGAATTCATCAGATCATGCATATATATTTCTGATGGTATGAATTTCAACTTTGCATAGTGCAGTTACGTCCACGGCAAATTCACCGTGACCTTTCCAGCCATAAACCCGCTTATTGAAGATTAAACCGATTATATGCAGTACTAAACCATTATATAGTAATCTAGTAATCTATTGTCCAATGCAAATTTATTACCACATGATAATATTAATCCAATGAGCGACCGAATTGTCCGCTACGGACGACTAATCCAATCGATGATGACGCTATTGACATGTACGAGCGGAGATCCACTGACCGAGTTTTGGGGTATTTTTCACTGGTTTGCTGTCATTTACTCATCAAGGCGGACAACCGTTATTATAAGGACTATGCTATTATTTAAAGATTGACATGTAGAGAATAAGACATACTTGATTGATAGAAAGTACTAAATTTGTACCTATTACGGTTTTATGACACCAATCTTCCAAATACGACCAAACCAGGGCTGCCCGGTGAAGCAAAATGTGCATTGGAATAACACGGCGAGTTTGGATAGATGGTAGGATTTCTTTTTCATAAAAATGTATGTTCCCCCGTTATTAAAGCTTCACGGTAGGCCTACCGGGGTGAAAATTCAGATATTTGGAAAAGAATAAGTAATTGAAACATAGAGCAAGTACTAAAATCATAGCTTTTATATACTTTTTGATATATGACGCTAATTATTTCATCCCTATAGCTACAACACAGCGCTACCAGTAGGGTTCAATTGCCTATTGTGAGTGCCCCTGTGTTGTGTGCATACGCGTATAGTTAACAATAACTGCATGATGGTTTAAAATCGAGTAGCCTAAGTTGGAGGGTGTGTGTGTGTGTGTGTATGGGGGGGGGGGGGTGAGGCTGTCAACTTTGTTTTAGGTCAATGTTTTGGCGCGATTTACATTTGCAGAATAATTATGTTTAATTCGATAATCTTGACTTGTTGCATGTTTTTGCAAATTAGTTTAAGTTTTTGCTTTTTTGCTTTTTTAATGCGCTTTTAATACCGAACATGTGATATGCCTACCAATTAATTGCTTTGTTGATGATGTTTGGCCGAAACTAACTCATGTTTAAACAACATTTACAAATTCGCTTGATATAGCCTAAAGATTTTCGTCCTAATTTTAATTGGGAAAAGTTCCGAGAACAGTTTCATTTCTATGCGAAAATGTTTTGTGCTTGCTGACATTGAAGCGTGCTTGGTTGTATGGTTTAATATAGCGTCATGAATAATTAAGGATAGGCCTATCTATCAATTTTCTTTTCAAATTATACAGAATAAGGATGGGGTCAATGACCCCGGACCGAGTGTTAACTATTGAAATCAGTTTTAAATCATGCAAGTCATTGTCCCACATGTTTTGAAACGTTAAAGGAACATATCACATTCATGTTAATAACACCCATAGCACGCATCATGATGTCATCACCGCCGTTTGCTGCAGCATTATGAAGTATAGGGTGTACCAACATGACCAAATCGTTCGTTTTAAATGTAACGTGAACCGACAACTTTTAAAACTTTTAAAACCTGCACTGTTGTCTGGTGTATGGCCATAAATTAATGCATACAAAATCGTATTGTTTGTAAGATTTGCATTAACTAAATCAATATATTTATTGAAAAATTATCCCGGGAAAATTACGCTTTGATGTTTTGCAAAAGTTTACAAAATACTTTGAAAACTTCCTTGATTTATTGTTGTTAATGAGTGCAATTAACCAATTTGTAAGCCCCCGCTTATTATGTCGAGGGCCTTTCAGAGAGAATGTCTAGAGTTTTCAAGAAACATGGCTTTTCGACCGCCATGAATTCGCACTGCACCGTACGCAAGATAAACGGGACCCTACCCAAACAGCAGAATCCATCTATGAAATTCCACGTAATAGTTGCCCATATAGACTTACATAGGAGAAACAGGTCGTTTGTTCAAAACAAGATTGTCTGAACACAAAACCGAAGCAGAAAAAAAATAAGTGCCAACAATTTCACTAGATCTCAAAGAAAATCCTCCACATCCCAAATCCATAAATCGTCAATAACTGAGCATGTCGCAGCTAGCAACCACGTAGGCTAATCAGCTGGGCGAGGCCAAAATCATCGATCAAGAGGCAGACAAGACTACACGCTGGCTAAAAGAAGCTATTTATTTGGATGGGCAAAAAATACTATGAACAAGGACGAGGGGGCATACAAATTGGACAGAATCTATGACCAGATCGTCTCAAAACGGCAACCTACAAAAATTGCAACGTAGGACTGCCGACGTCTAGAAACACCAGTTACAGTCATTGCAGAGTGAACATGGTTCCTGATTGGAACTGATATATTTCGAGTGAGTACTTCATTTTTTTTTTGATCTGTTACCAGAACGTATTTAATTAAGTGGACTTTTTATGTTGAAGCCTATAAATGGCTAACAAACAGCACTAATGAACAGTGACATAGAGGATGAGGCTGTTTGAAAGGTAATCGAAAAACTTACAATATCAACAAACAACTAGTCGCCATGGAAACCAATTCAAACAAATCTTTTCATGAACACAAATGCTAATAAAAATTTAAACTTTTCAACTTTAAATCCTTATCACAAGTTATATTTCAAATGCGACTGTACAGCTTTGGAAAATATTGCAGTAGCAATGATTGTCTTGAATAGAATTTCTTGAACAGCTAAAATAATTTTAAAAAAATACAAAATATCTAATTTGTTGCTGATTGTCTGTTTTACAGAAAATGTTTAAATGTGGGTTATATAAAGGGTACAAAAACGTTGTAATAACATTCAAAAAACATTTTTGAAAACTTGATGCAAAACCATTCACACGTTATTTAAGTGTTGACAAAAATGTCACTTTTTTTGCCTAAAATTTTTACAATAACCATGATAACGTTTTAAAAACGTTTTCACAACCTTATATTACCCGACATTTATATGTTATTAAAACGTTCTGAATAAACATTTTAAGAACATTTTTATGTTGCTGTTAGTGTTACAAATACTATGGCAAAGCAATCAGATTCAACAATCTCGACCCCCGAACACGTAGTTCTGTAATCGGTTGAAAGGAAATCGTCATGACGATGAACTTTGAATGTTGTATCATGAGTTCTATATTATGTATAAACCTATAAGTTGGTATATTGTTATCCCTTTATGCCGTGCCAGTTATTCAATTGTCAAAATGCATAATATACCCTATTTAACCAAATCGGTTAACTTTGAGTGACATATGGTGTATTTATGTAGTTTTGTGTGGAAATAAGGTCTCTTTTATGGCAAGTCGACGAGCCGTGGTGTTTGCTCCCAGTGCTGAACTCAACGCCACATTTCTTGTAATTAAAATAATATTATACGACAAAGCAGACGGTGCAGTTGACCGATTTATACATTTTTTTGCAGGAAATTTTTGAAAACATTTATTCAACTTATCATAAACGACTTTAGGTACATTCTCCGATAAAGTGTTCAAGTTTGGTCTCAGGAATGACAAAATGCAAACCACGAAGAATTCATGAAAATCATTTAGAATCGTAAACTTTAATGCTTTCAGAACATGAAACAATGCATGGGTGATTTTTCAACAGCACTTCATTTTTGAGCAATATTAGGCCTACTTGTACGTATGAGGTGGGGGGGGGGGGGTAACGTATCTGTGGTAACGTATCTGTGAAGCCCTGTCCCACCTTTGTCTTAATCGTGTAAGTGTAAAAACTTACCGACTTAATACCATACTTGATCAGTCATCACCCAATGTACTAAAGTCTGGTATGATATTTAGGTAATTTATCTCATTTAGGTAACGCATAAGTGAAAACATGAACGTGACGTCAGGACTTTTTGCCATTAAAAGACCTGATTTTTTTTTACTTTAAAGCCATTGTTTTATGTACCACATAATAATATGACGCTGGAGTCTGCTGGATCCATCACACATGAGAACATTCATCTAGCCAATTATTTTCACAGTTTGTTATCCATAAGACATATAGTAACGTATCTGTGAACTACATTGGCGACATAGTCTGTTGGAAAATTTTAATAACCTGTGTTGTGATGTTTTATACTTCATGATTAGCTAGGGCATGATACCAGCTAATGAAAAATACCTATAATCATTTATATGCGGGCAAGTTTAACGAGCAGGGATACATTATACGGAACGCACCTTGGCTGGCGACATGGAGGAAACCAATGGATATTCATAATCAGCTTTATTGTTTTATACTTTCTAAGCATGTTACAACCTCAAGCCCCACACATTTTAAAAACTAACTCCTAAGTATAAGTTAAGTTATATTAATAAAAGTCACTTCTTTCTGACGAAACAAGTCTGAACACGACTCGAGATTATACGAGCGACACAGATTTGGCATTTTGAACACTTTATCGGAGAATGGACCTTTAGGAGTATTTCATGTATGATATGTTTCAGTTGATGTCCACGAAAAAGCTTATTCCCAAATTTTCAGCTGATTCGATGCGTTTGCCAGTTATGCGTAATTTGCAGTGTCCGAAGTAAGAAAATAAAAGGGGTTGTCCCACGGACAACCAGGTTGTAATTTCTGGTTGTCCACCGAAGTTCTTGGTTGTCCGTAAGCGGACAATCTGAACAACTACATGTGACCAATACGGGCAACCAACATTTCGAACACTGGTAATTTGAATTACATAGGTTCCAATGTGTAATTTCGTTCTAAAATACAAATTTGACGATATTTTTTACAAAGCGAATGAACAAGACTTCATTTTTTGTTTTTGAGCATAAACATTATGTATATAGCAAGAAGGCATTTATGGCCAATGTGCACCCCCCCCCCCCAAAAAAATCACAGCAGAACCTCTCAAAACTTTCCTAAGGCCCAATGATCATATACCGATATTAATCGTAGGATATTAAGGTGAACTCTAGTTCAGCAGTCACAAGAATTAATATAATAATTAATTCACATTCTGTAGTGCAACTTAAAATTGTGAAAAGACAAATAAAAAAACTAACTTTCAAAACCAACAAAGGCCAAATATTCGATTGATTTTCTGATAGCAGTAAATCGACATGGTGATTCGTCAACAATGCACGTGGCTATATAGCTATATAGGAATATCAAAAAATTGAAACCAAAATATGCTCATCTCTTATTACACAGTTCCTTTACCCCAATAAGCTTCTAGAAGTATACAGTGACCTTTGAATGTGATGGGTACACAAACTCACACTCACAACTTGAGGTCATCTTTTGAGGTATGCTTGTTGAATGGAGGTTATTTAACTTTGTCATTGGATATTGTGATATCACCCGTCTATGTTAATTAAGGACATTTAGGGGCTACCTACCGATTTGCTGAACAAAATTTTTTGTCTAACTGCTTATTGAGTAACATAAAAATTTGATAAGCATTTTAGCTCATATATATTATTTAATACACACGGTACATATATCGTTCTGTTCTGCTCACCTGGATGACTCATCGTCGTTGGACAGGAAAAAGTTATAGGCCTACCTCCTATGTGTCATTGGCCCCTGAACATGTTTAAAGCAAAACCTCCTATGTAACCTGTTGGCAGTTTTGTTTTAAACATGTTCAGGGGCCACAAGCACATATGAGGTTTTTCCTGGCCAACGCCGTCATGTATGATGTAGGCCTACCATCGACTGCTCACGTTCAAATGAATGACCGTGGTTTACGAATTCGACAACCTTGCCAAAAATTGTGATGGAGCATGGATTTTAGGATGTTCTGGTCATAGGCCTACAAATCAATGATTACTCCTTTAACTGTCAAACTGTTCAATCAACACAACTACGGAATAGAGAAGCATACATGAGTGACATCATCACTTAGCACATGCAAAAGAACAGTATTTGCGGGAGTATTTGAAACCACAAAGGGCCTGAGTGGGCAAGCAACTGATCCGGCCAAGCGGTCACAACCCGGTGTCCCTCGTCCGCTGTGGCTTGAATAACCTTCCCCTTGTCATGGTTTGTACGGTGTCGAGAGCAGAAATCATGATCAACAGTTTCTAATTTCATGTAAACATTTGGTTTTACGGAAATTAAGAATTAGAGCATTTTAAGGCCACATAATTAGGAATAATCGTTTTTTTAATCGAGGGGTATTATTTCACCTTCAACACAGGGATATTCTTAGAATTAGGGTCTGATTTCCAATACGCCCTATAGCCTAGTAGGACTACAACTGATCAGTTCAGACTCTCAGTTTCACTCATGCTGAATCATGAAATCACCCTAATTCATGCATGAGAATTTTCCTGCTTTTGCAAGATTTCCTGCACTTTCTTTTAATTTGGCCTTTTTAGCCTCATTTCACGCGCTTTTTCAGGCTTTTGATTCCTTTAAATGTTCTATGGATGAAATCAACACCGGTTTCTATTGTTCTAAACAATGGGAAGTGGTTCAACCGCCGGTAACCGCCGGTCACCCGGCGGTCGAGTTTTGATTTCATCCCTAAGGTTGTATGAATATGATCTTGTACTGTACAAGTTACCCCGTCATTCTGTATCATTAATAATTTCGTTTATTTAATATTTGTTGTTTATTTTTCTTGTGATCTTTGTATATTTGATGATGATATTTTTGTATAAAACAAATGCAAGAAACATTGAAAGAAAAAAAAAACCATAAATTCACGCATGCGTTTAAATTATCCTAACACCAAGAGTCGCCAAGTTGCATCAATGTCCAACGGTGTTATGAGTATTAGGCTATATGAATGTAGCGCCTTCATCATGAAAAAAAAACTTTGCTACCTGCGTCAGCTGTTTGAGTCACCTGTTTTAAAACCAAATAGTTTCTACTACTAAGCGCTAAAAATAACCGCATAAGCTATCACACAATAATGTAGGTCTATCCGTGGCCGTGGCGCCAAAAACAAAAAAAAAACAAAAAAACAACACCAAAACAACAAGAACAAACAAACAAAAAACAAACAAAAATACAAGCAATTCGCTAGACGATGGTGAAGATATGACGATGACGGTGATGGAAGAATGATGATGATGGCGATGATGAGAAGTGATAATAGGCCTAATAACGATGATGAAGATGATAATGACGATTATGATGATGATGATGATGATGATGATTATGATGATGATTATTATGATGATGATGATGAAAACGAGAACGACGACGACAACAATGATGAATTATTGATGATGGTGATGATGAAGGTGACTATGATTGCTAATAATAACGATGATGATGCTGTTGATGATAATGATGATGATATGATGTTGATGAAAATAATAATGATGATACTTCATTATTGGCAATGACGACGACGATGATGATGACAACGTCGACAACGGGAATAAACACAACGACAGCAACAACATTATTATTTTTATTGTGGTGTTATCATAAAATTATTCATTATTTAGCGAGATGAACTATTAAAATAAAGACTAGAACACGTAAATCTCCTTCAGTCCATCAAGTGTTCAAAAACATGGCCCATTATCCAGAGCAATAAACAGAGGCAAAGTGAACTTCTCAACGCCAGCGTGCCCTCGCAAAACAAAGTGTATTGACCCCGACCAAGCCGACGCGTCAATTGAATTTCACGCAAATTATACCAAAATCTGGTCAATTTTGAGATCAATTATTTTGATAAGCTTGGGCTAGTGCTTCAATATGTCATTAAACTTCAATGGCTCGTTTGACATATGCTTAAAAGTCTTTCAAAACCTAGCAAAATAAATGAGAGGACATTGGCTTTACCACCCACTAAATTCTGTTGTTAAAATCACTGAACATATTGGAGGTTGGAGGTTATGAGAGGGGCAAAGCCATTCAATTGTATGATTTATTCATTTAGCGGAAGGGTTTTGTGATGATCAACTAAATAATTTTCATCATCAATAATATTGTCATCATCATCATAATCACCGTCGTCTACATTATAATCATTATCATCATCTTCGTCCATATAATCATCATCATCATCAACATCATCGTTTTTCGCGTCTGCAACTTCATCGTCGTCATCATCATACTCAATGTCATCATCATCATCATCAGCAGCAGCAGCAGCAGCAGCAGCAGCAGCATCATCATCATCATCATCATCATAAACATCATCGTCGTCGTTGTTGTCGCGTTATCAACCTCATTGTCGTCACCATCATCATCTATACTCATCATCATCATCATCATCATCATCATCATCATCATCATCATCATCATCATCATCATCGAATATTGGTAGTTTGCGTTCTTCTTATGTTTTTGACACCAATTTGTTCATTATACTTCGACGATTCATAGGTATTTGGATAGGTAACGTGCGGTCAACTTAACTTGTTTTTCCCAATATGTACATATCCACAAAGATAAGATTACAATTCTATATCGCGTGTATTATCATGACTAAATTACAAATTTTATCAATTCAATTGTGTTGGTTCAAGCCATTGAATAGAATATGTCATTGACATATCAAAATCGTGTTGCAATGTCCACAAGAACAGTGCAGTAAACTATTGAAAAGTAGGCATTACTCCCCCATTCCAGAAAAATACAGCACTATTTTTGGGGGATTAAAAAATATTATCAAGCTGTGCTAAATGAAACATAATACAGCTCAATCCTAATTATTCGTTTAGTATTAACTGGATGTGAAAGAACGGTTTACTGTTTTACTAATGTCTTTAAAAAGAGCTAAAACTGTGCATTTTCGGCATGTTTTCTGACAATCGAGTCAAAAAAAAATCAAAGACTTGCAGTGGCGTAAATTTCTTTTTGACATTGGGGGATGAGGTTTGAAAAATGTCTTGAAGTATAGTGTATCAAGCACCTTTTGGCGATAGAATAAGTTAATGGTAAAAATTTACTATATAGAAGCTAAGTTGATGAAATATGGTGCAAAAAGATAAATTCGCGCGAAGTGCGCAACACTTTGCACTTTGGGGGCTAAAATAACCAAATAGGAGGTTAATTTGGTCAGAAATCCACATACAGGCGTCAACATTGGGGGATGATTGTATGGACCACCCCTGGCAAAATATTGGGGGGATTTACCCCCACCCCTACCCCAATACCCCCGGGACCTACGCCTTTGAAGACCTTGGAACAAGTCTAAGCTCTTTTCCAAAAAAACATGTGAAAAATGCCCTAAAAATGTACGTTATTTGCCTTTAATTCATAAATTTGGCCAAATATAAATATAGGGCCTATTTATTGTGTAAGTCCACGACTGTATCCGTTAGTCCAAAAGTTCGCTAGTAGGCCTACCATAACCTTATATAACCCTAACCCTAACTCTAAACCTGAACCTCATGGTCACCCTAACTTTCGGACTTGCTCATCCTTGTTATTTTTTGGACGAGCCAACCATTTTTCGGACAAGCGACCCTTGTGACTTTCAAACTGAGACTTCAAACGTAACATCACTCAACAATCATGTTCACAGAAGTGATGACCCGTTAGTTCGCGTGATAAGTGCCCCGGTTCCCCATGATTCCACCTAGCGCGTGTGGTTAACCACGCTCTATGTATAAGCAGGCGGGTTAATTTGTGTGATTTCAAATGTGTAAACTACTTAAAAGTGTTAAATTGATGTGAAAATTAACATAATGCAATTCACGCTATGTTATAATTGGTAGTCAATTGGAATGAAATGTCAATGACCGTCAATGAAACGAATTCGGACCTTTTTGAAAGTAACTTTGGGAACCCCGGACTTTACCATAATCGATATCTGTCATTTTGAATAGTAGGCTAGGCTATATATTCTAATTGAAACCCATACATCCCATATCGTCAGCCTACTACGATAATTGCTAAGTCATTTTTTGTAATTTTGAGAACAAAGTATAAAATGTGGTTCAAACATGCATTTAAAGGGCATATCTATTGCAAAAACAAGTTTAACTCCATTCGAAGAGAATAATTAATACATTACAAGTTGACACTCGTTGCTATTTTTATATGCGTATTTCTCCTGAAAAAAGAGAAAATGTGTTGGTAAAATTCGGGCTCGTACGGGTCCTTCCCCCGTTCGAAGCGAAATTAATTTTCAAGGCAGCGGGCTGAATGACGTAAATAAATGAAGCGGACACTATAGGGGAGAGTGGGGGAATCCCGAACACCTTTTCATTTAAGCCTATTACTACACATTAAACAATAACACATGAGCCTTGAGCTCTTTTCATGTTCATTCATGTATAAATGCCCGACCTTCAATGGTCAACAAAAGGTTAGCTACCGGCCCATTGAAATTGTTATAAATATTGATCACGATCAAATTCTAAACTCAAAATATTTTTTTTATGTTTTAGTCCAAATATTTCTCATGATGTTGATATACATATGAATTGTAATATCACAATTTACTAATAATAGAGAAGCGGCTGATTTTATCCATATGTTTAAAAACCATTAAATTTGTAATACTTGATTCAGAGTTTTTTTTCTGAGAACAACAACAGTATACCATACGTTCTGTGCATTCAGTCAAAGCGGGCACATTTCATTTCATGACGTCAAACTTTTTTCTAGGTTAAATTTGTCTCGTTCGAAGGAACTCACCGCTTACAGTTGGTTTTTGCGGAATATCTATTTTAAACGTCTTATTTTCTCAAAAAAGGAGTCATTTTCATTGTCCTCATTAGCTTGCCAATGATATAAAGTTGTCCGAGCAATTTTTTATGCCCTTTAAACATAATTTATTCACCAATCAAATGATAATGATATAAATTTGGGAATAATCTGAAATAATCAGGGCGATTACGTAACTGATGCATGCTTGAACCACATTGAACTTTGTTCTCAAAATTAAAAACATGTGTAAGTCAAACCTTTCCACGGATTTAAATATCAATTGGTGATCTGTATTCATCCATAAATAACTGCGCATCATCAGCGCATGAGGCGTAGATATTTGACTTCGTGGAACGGATCGAAAGTTTCGTAAAATTCTTATATTTCAAGAACGATGTGGTCAAAATTATAAAAGTACGTGATAGCTGATTTATTCTTCAAGTTATTTGGCTATGTGTGGCATTAAAATACCCGAACAATTAAGTTTCCGGCCGGCAGTTCTTTTAGGGACACCCTGTAACATATTACGTCAGCAGTGGTCATTATACTGGTCAACATGGTTATCAGTCACTGTACTATGATCACTTTGAGGACAGTTCAGCATCGTACTGCGTGAAGAGTTGGGTTATGGGTACAAAAACTCGTACTCCACGCCTTGAGGTCAACGTTATAAACTGAAGAAGTTAAATTGAGGTTATTGAACTCAGTACCAGTATACCATTGGATATGAGGCCATTTTGTCTCATAGTGACGTGTCAAAGGTTCTTAACCCTGACTTACTGGAGGCTTGTGGGCGAAGGGGAAGAAAAGAAAAAAGGAAGAAAGAAGATGAAGTGAAAAAGTTGTTTCCTCCTGTCCGGTGCCCGGTCCGGTGAACCACGGAATCGTCGTGTGAGGAGCACAAGACCATGGATGGCAAGCAACGAGTGTGCACCTTGGCCGGCCAACGTTTTCGACGAGCACACATTATGTGTGTTCAGATGATTACGCAATTGTGTCACGTAGCTGTAGCCTTTTGTATAGCCGTGGTTAGCGTTAATCCTTATCTATCTCTAAATCTATTAATGAGGATTTCATGGTATACATTTGTACTTATCCAATTCAATTGTCTTTTTACAACCCTCGCATGTAATTATTAATAACCATTCAACTCTTGCATGAAAACAAAGCCTTAACTTCACTTTCAGTACCAACCTATGTATCTGATTTTTGAGCGCGAATAGGTTGGTGACGGTTACAACGTCAACTCGGGGTCTTTGCACTTGTGACACACGATACTTTCCAACCACATTACGGGCTATTAAGGAATAGTTAGAAAATGCCAGGTATCTAGCGAGTCAGATAAGTAAGGGTGTAATGTCATGTGGAGAGTGTGCCCTCATATAGGCTATAATCACTTGTGAGCCGTATGTTCCTATTCACGCACGCTTCACGTCTGCAATTTCTACACGGATATCCCAATCTAGATCATTCTAGATTACAGCGGTATGTGAAAGACACGATCTGATCCAATCAGAATATAGTAGCAATAAACAGGGATGACCCGTATCATTGCGAACTTCAGGGATGCGTATCCATTATGCACAGACTACTACAGACCATTCGCAACCACTCAAAGTCCCCGTGTTTTGTATGCTGTAAATTCTCGCATATTCATGAGGGCCGATCGTTGAATTCGTGTCGTGTCTAACAATCACGGTAGCGTTGTGTGCCTTCGCGTATACGCGACAGAGCTTCGCGTCTTCTCGCGTTTACGCGAGAGATCGTAAAATTACGCGGTACGTGCTAGCAGTTTCGCCCAGTGGCGTAACCAGTGGGGGGACCGGGGGGCAAGCGTCCCCCCCCCGGACACAAAAAAACTGGGAAGAAGAGCAAAAAAATGGGAAGGGGAAAAGGGTGGAAGGAGAGAAAAAGAGAGAAGAAAAAGAGGGAAGAGAAAGGGGAAAGAGGAGAAAAAAATATAGTGCGCAACACATGAACATTGATCCACAAGCATCACTTACCAATGCAATGTTAAAGCAAAAAGCTAAAGCTAAATGCTTAAGCTTTGCAATCAAGTATCATTGTAAAAACAGTAATCCGATTGTAATGTACTTCATTAACTTTGACGAACTAAATTACCCTGTAAAAAAAGTCTCAACAGATGCTGTATTATTAAAGGAGTATTTCCATGATTCTATCATCCTCTTTTTATAGTACGCCTATGCCTATGTGATGCAGTAGATATCCACGAAAAACGCTTATTCTCTCTAATTTCAGTTGATTCCGATTTTGCGTTTGCATATTATGATATGTATTACATAAGCTCCATAGCCATGAAATGTATTGTTAAGGTTAGCAACTATTTTAAACTGTTGCCATTTGGTAGTTTACAGCATGTTGCGAATGGTAGTGAGCTTTGGCAAAAATTGCATTGATCATTTCATACCGAGTGTGTAGAAGAATTCAAATATCACAGATATACTTTTGTAGGCCCTGTGGTTCTTGAGTTATGTTGTAAAGAGGACTCAAACAACAACACTTTTGTAAAACGTACACAACTCATTAACAACAATACATTAAGCAAATTTCCAAAGTATATGATTTGTAGAATGAACCTCTGGAAAACATCAAAGTGTTATTTTCCAATAATATAATGATTTAGACAATGAAATTTTTTTTTTTGCTACTTCGACCTACAATACCGCATCTACCCTTAACAGAACATTTGACGATTTGTTTGCCAATCGATTGAATCTACAAAGAATTTTTGCACACACACACACACATTAATGTAGTCAGAGGTTTCAGATGGTATTAAAATATCAGCATTTTTTTAAGTGGGGAAATGAGACTGTGGATGACAAAATGCCCCTTTAATACCGCAGAATAGCTGTTCCGCCCAGCGACACACACAGGCAACGCAATTATAAGAATACGCGCGTGTGTAACAATTCGGACCAATCCGGTTTAAGCGCCTATTGTTGGATAGCGTCAATTTTGACAGTTCACCCTAAGATGACTTTGCAACTGCGTGAATTTTTACTTGACGATCTAACTAAATATTGGTATAATTTAAATAGGCGTTATTGGGAATGGTACAATACAGTATATCAACCCCATGCTTAGCGGCAATTTGGTAGCGGACTGGTTAAAACGCATTCTCTCGAAATTTGTAATTGGGAATACGGTAGAAAAAGTTGAACAACATCAAAATGTAAACAGCAGGCGTTATGATGGTAAATTCTCCCCGGGACGGGTGGGCAAAAAGGTTGTGAGGAGATGGTAGCAACGCACTTTTTCTCGCGATTACAATGGTACTTTTATGTAAGTATGTAACCCTTGTATAAAAAAAAGAAAAAGAAAAATGTGAATACTGGTCGACCAATTAATACTAGAAAAGTAGTATCATCTTAAAGTAAGCTAGCAAATAAATATATCAATGCTTTGATCGAAATTCCAAATAAATAAGCCTTAAAATAGCTAGAGTGACTGCAACTTGATAAATGCAAGTGAAGACCTGAGCGCAAGAAGACCGTAAGTCCAATTGGCCCCTCAACATATAGCCTATACACTAAAGTTGCGTATAGTTTGGTAATGTTTTATACATGCTCAGAAGCCAAAACAAATCTTTCGCAACCGTTCATGATGTTTTCACCCAAGAACTGTTTTCACCCTATTAAACATTATAAAACCCTAAGCAACTATACGTAACTTTAGTGTATACATGTTGAGGGGCCAAGTGGACTTACGGTCTTCTTGCGCTCAGGTCTTCAAGTTTTACCAAGTTCGCAATTTGAAAGATGAATTTAGAGAATATAGATTATTGGCCCCTTATCGGCCATTAGGCATGTAGGCCTATACATATTATTAGTGCTCGGAGCTCGGGGTTTGGAGCTCGGAGTTCGGTGTTCTGTACGTGTTTGAGTTTACAAATTAGTGTTTTCAATATAAAACATGTAAACTCAAACGCGTAGAGAACCAATGGAACAATAGGTATTATATTAGGGACCTTTCAGAACATTTTGTGTCATGGGGATAAATGGTTCAAATTTATAAAGATGCAGTTGCCATGGATACGAGTGATTAGTGCGTTGATAATCAACCCACATAACAATCAAAGACTGACAAAATCCACAAAGACTGACAAAATCCACAATTAATGTGCGCCAAATTCCAATATGCTTAAGCAAGAACAAGAAAGGAGATCTTAACTGTTTGCACAAATCTGAGTTAGCCGATAATAAATATAAAACGTAAACAAACTTCTGATTCTAATTTATTCACGTGTTGTCTTTATTTATCTTTTTGTATCTCGATTTCCAATTGTTAACATTCTTTTATTTAAATGCAACAACTCAGTCTTTGTAAATGGTAAAGCCTCAGACAATACAGTCATAATTCATGAAAATCTCAATAACACTAGTGCAAAGAATCAAACATAATCAAAGCGCAAAAATGTTAATAACAATGAAAATCTAAATTCTTCTTACCTTTTATTCACCTTTCTGCTCTAATTGCGCCAAACAAAACCGGATTAGAGTCCACACCAAAAGGAACACTCCAACAAGTCCATCGAAGGGTATAGTTAAGTTCAAGTATATATCGACAAATCACAAGTCCTATTTTACCTGCCAAGGTGATTCTTTGCAGTATATCACTGTATATAGATAATACAGTTTCTTCTGTTAGTTTTAGGCTCCATCAACATACAGCGTCAACTTTCTGTTTCTTACACAAAGTGAGTCTGTTCTTCGCTAACTATTCTAGTTTAACCATAACTATAGCAGCTGCAACTGCAGGACCAAAGAAATTGCACACGAGCAGTAACTCCGCAACAAGCGAACATAGGGTCGTTATATTTAAAGCTATGTGTTGTTTGAGCGGTTGAGCGCCGCCCACTTTGCGTTAACAGCTATAAACTGGATCGTGTCGTGGCAGTGGATTTGCGTTAAATTTAAAAGGGTCAATGACCGAGATATTGTGTTCGTGAAGCTACTTTTCGTTGATTGCGAATTCATGTAAGCGATGCAGCTCGGTTGTTATTAAGCATTTCAACACGTTTGTTATAGACGGCTGTTTGTTTTAAATTCGCTTCAGACATAACAAAACTACACCAATAATAATGATAAATAATGAATGGTTCTATGTATTGCTATCAGTTATATTAATTGTCATAATCATAACATTTCTTGTGGGTATTTACTTTTGGCTAGACTTAAAACGAGCTATGGATTATGTCATTGTTTCGCCAGGAATGTTTCATTTATACATAATACTTTTTAAGTTAAATACTCATTATATATATTTATGTGGAGTATTATGGAGAATTTCGGTATTAGATAGATCAGATGTATTAATAATTATCATGAGATTCTGTCATGTGTCTCCACGCGGGTGTCGACTGCAGACGACAAGTTTCAAATTTTATCTTAAAATTCAAATATTTCGGAATTGTACATTAACATGGCCATATTTGGCATCAGCATAAAATGATTACAAAACAAGCATAGTATTAGATCAGTGATTCTTGAGATAGCTCTTGATGTTTTGAGAAAATATCTCAAAACTTGGACTTTTGTTGGTACGGTATGTTGGCCACAGTATGAAAATGGTTACCGCTTTGAGATAATGCCACATAGCTTTTTGGTGTAAGTAGTAAGTTTGTGGTGTCAATTACATAAGAATGTTTGAACTTTGAACTACTTATGAATATAGACAGCTCCTCCTTTGATTGATTTCAACCCACCTCCACTGCATCTATAAGACAGTGTTGGGCGTAAGACCATCCTCTTTAAATATAGCAGCTCACGCTTGAGTAGTTCTGACCTTGGGCGGAAAGGCTGCATAGTTAGCAACACTGTGCTGTGTGTATTCTCCTCATTCCAGAAAAATACAGTACTAATTATCTGGATAAAAATATTATCCTGTTTGGTCAAATGAAACAGCTAAATCTTAATCATTTAGCTAGTTCTAACTGGCAATAAAAGTAAAATTTTAATAGTTTTGCAATTTGAGGGGAAATGGGCCAAAAAACTATAACTTTGCCGGATTTCTTACAATTTCAGCTACAAAAAAAGACTTAGCACAAGTATAAGTATCCAAAATCTTGAGTATATGAATTTGCCCATAATTTTAATTTGTATGTTACCTCTGGTAACTGGTTCTAAAAGGTATTAGAAACGAAACTGTTAGAAACAATTGGAAGGGCATAATCTGAAATTAGTCCTAGTACAAGACTATGAGCTTGATTGTCACAGCAAACGAAAAACACCATAACGCATGGTTTTGCCCTCGTTTCCAAAAAATTGCCAAATATTAAAATAAAAATCCCTTTAAAAGGGAATACCCAGGCCGTACGGAGGTCACATGACTGCACAACCCCCGGACTGCCCCACCTTAGCTCCACATAGCTGCAAAGAGGTAGGCAGTGTATGCAGTAAGCCTATATAAAACACAGGTCTTCTGATCAGTCAAGAAGGTGATGATTCAACCAAAGAACTAGTACTCCACAACTGAGCTATGATTGCCATGATGCAGTCATGTCTACAGTAGAATTCATCTCGACCTTTGCAGGACTTAAACCCCATTAAAAGCTATTAAACCAAGATAACACTCATTGAAGCAGCTCAACTGATTAAATCAGATCTTCTCTGGTTGTGTACAAGTGTCTGTTTTCAATGTGCGACATCGCAATAAAGCTGGTATTACAGCTTCAGTTGGGTAACCGATTATAAAGGAAACGAAAGGAAACAATGGTATGTGTACCATTGTTCACGAAATGACACAAAGACCTGCTTTTTGTTAACCAGCATTCTTCAAAATGAGCAACATAATGATTGTTGACTTAACACGTTTTGGAAATAATTTCTTCATATTTTTGGTGTTATCTGTCGTTTACATATCCTTCCTAAAACACAAAAGTGCGACCCTCTCCAAACATCTAAATTAGCTAAAAATTTAGGACATGTTACAAAACTTTATTTTCTAGAACCAATTTAGAATAATTTAAATGTAGCTTTTACCGTTTTTTTGTGGCATCCTTCAGAAGTGAGCGGTCCGATACCAATATTTGTGGTCAAATCTCCATTCAATTAACACGGGGAGTTGGCTAGCTATGCCTTGCCCTCACTCATATTTTACAAAAGTGCGACCATTTCTGAACATCTAACCTAGCTGTAATTTTAGGTCATGTTAGAGAAATATATTTGCTAGAAGTTTTGGAGAATAAATAAAATATTGGCTGGTTATTTTTCACACAGTGATGTTAACTAGGCAAGTGTCCATTCTCCCAACATAGATCATTTGTTGAGGTCACACGTCAATGGTGAGAGCACTGTGTATTGTGTATAGGAAAACGGACAGTAACTGCAGTATGCTGAATAGGCCTAAGTATATGAACTATACCTGTATGCTACTAGCCATACTGGTACTACATGTTGCCCTCTGACTGCAGTCAGAGAACATCAGTCCCCATTATGCCAATATGTTTGTATATAAATGTATATATATGAATGCATGTGGTGTTACTATGCTATAGAACATTTGGTTCAGAGGTCACAGCTAGGATATCAATTTAAAGTAAATGATTTGGTACATGAAGATCAATCAAAACTAATTATGAACTTGTGACGGCCAGATTTAGTGACCTTCTCTGTCAAACATTGCACAGATTCTCATGTTGAGTATCTGTGATTTTTGTGAGTGAGAATGTTTCACTGGCAAATGCTTAATCAATACTTAATTATTTTGATAAAAGTGGAATAACTTGCATGATGGGAGCAGGAGGATTTTTTACAATTAATTTAGTGTCCGATTATAATAGGTTCCTTCTAATGGTTCCTTCTAATTCAGTCTGTGATGAGAACAACAATGCAATTCAAATCATAGATGTTAAGAAGTGTGACCTCAGACCAGCCAGCCAGCTAGCCAAGTTCATGAATTAGTGGCCATGGCCATTCACCGGTCAACTTTCATATTGCAACATCATCCCTATATGTCAAAAAATAACTTCATAGGCTACAGAACAGCTGTAGGAATAATTGTCATGGGGACTTGAATGAGGTTAATATTCCACCCATTCCCTGGGTAAAGTCAAGCTCTACTGAATATAGTTTTATGAATTTTGTCATGGGGAGTGAGGTTAGTTTTTAGTAGCCTGCAGATCCATTAGATACTCTGCATTATCCTGTAAAATAATTTTAATGAGGACGAAGCAAATGCATTTGGCTACTTCGTTTCAAAGTAGCCAATTTGGGTTCAAAGGACAAGGTCTAAACTGAATGTAATATCACCCAGGGCTGAAGCCTGGGTGAAATAACTAAACTAAAGGATTAGGAATAGCTATGTTTCATTTTGCAGAAGTTTATTTATGTTTATTAAATTTAAACACACTTCAATCGAGAGAGATTGTGCTTAGGGACCACTCTGTCAAAAGATTGAAAATTTCACTCTAAAAAGATTGAAATTTCACTCTTTGCAGAGTGAAAATTTTACTCATATGGAGGAAAATATGTTATTTTCACTCTTGGTAGATTGAAATGTCAATCTTTTCGATTGGCCCGAAGAGTCACTCCGAGGAGGATTGACTTTTTCACTCTTTGGAATTTAGAGAGTAGGTACTGCGTGAACGTGAACGTTGTAGTGCATGGCGATCTTTTCAAAATTGTATTCATCAACTGCTATGGTAATCAATCCATTTACATCATCTCTTCGACGGCGAATAGAGGCCCTGCATGCATGCTTTTATCGATTGGCTCCAAACAAAGGATATGAACCGGTGTCCACTTCACCGTAATCATGGCGCAGTGCAGTCCATTCAATCAAACGCTCCCATCAACCTATTTAATCGCAATGCATTGCTATGTGTGTGAGACCAACTGTCGCTTTCAGTGTTGAATGCATTTGAGTAGTCCGCCATATTAAAGGTTGATGCATTTTTTGCATATTTTGATGAAAAAAACGACCTCATAACATGGTCTCTGAACTTAATATTTCGATTTTATTGATGTAATTGATGTATTGCTCTGTCGACATGTCGACATCGGATCTTAAGATTGTCGACAATGTAAATTCTACTCGACAACAGCCCTAATATATATGCACTGCTTAAAAAATCACGTGTTGGTACTTGTTATTGTTACTGACTCCTGCGCTTACATGTTTTTATCAGTACTATTTAATATATTCTATTAAAACAAATTTTTAGTCAATATTTTGTTTTTACAGTGTAACTTTTGTATTTTGCTAGATTATGCCATAGTAGATTTTTTGTTAAATAACAAATAATTATGTTATCATGAGCTTAAAAAGTTACCCTTTCAGAGTTTGTTTGTATTGAGCAGCGACGTTATCATGGTTATTAATCACGAAGAATTATACATTTAATTATGTTTATAAAAAGGTTTATAACTAGTGACAGTGAAGTATATGTATGTTATCGAATGCAACATAATAAAAATTTATCTTGGCATGATGAGGGCTCGCTTATTAAAACATTCTGATTTTGGGATCTACACACTGCAAAAACAGCAGAGCAACACTTAAATAAACACTTGAACACTTTGATGGCTATATAAGGTTTGTGCAAGGTATAAGGGTGTTAATCTATAAACACTAAAACCATGAAAACACGTAAAATATGAAGATGTTATGTCTTTTAACACAAGATTAAATGTGTGCTTTTTAACACTATCTTGTGTTTAAAACATAAATATACTACGCACATTCGACTAGAGTTTTACCGAATACACACGACATTCATGTCCGCCAATGCTGTTTCATTAAAACACCATTAGTTAATGTAATTACCGTCAGTAGAGTTCACATCAAGTTCAACTAATTAGTATTAATTAGGCGTGATGTGTGAATTAATTAAATATAATTATAAAACAGGTGTTTAACAATGTTAAGTTATAAGTATGATAGGCCTATATTTAAGAGAAAGAGAAAGTTACCCGAATAGCATTGACCTAAAATAACCTTTGCTATAGTCTGCCCAATGGGCTATTGCAGAAAATAAGTGGCCACCCCCTATAGAGGAGTAACTTTATAATAAAAGAAATATATGGATTTCCAAGTTTGTTGTCTGCAATCAAAACATAATCTTAAAGCAGTATTCAGACTTTTTATTGTACGTAAAATATTGTATGTAACATATCTACGTTGTTTAATCTATTGCCATTCTATTTCCAGTAATGTTTAAGTTCTAACGAATGTTTGATGACGTAAAATCGATAATATATTTCTGCTAGATATTGTATGTAACATATTATCGATTTTTCGTCATCAAACATTCGTTAGAACTTAAAAATTACTGGAAATAGAATGACAATAGATTAAATAACGTAGATATGTTACATACAATAAATGAATGTGGACTTTGCGGGCTTAGACAAATCCGAGTACATGTCCTCTTTCTGAATGAAGGAATTCGAGGCCAAATCTCATCAACTTTGAGCCCATCAATCAGTCATTCACCTAAGACTCTATTTACACTACAAAGAATTGTACTTGTGTCAGTATAATCAAATAGATAAGTATTTGTCAAACTAATTTGAACAGATTAAAAGGGATTTACAGCTCGCGTCAATTAAAACAAATATTTATAGGTTAATGAACGCGTATTGGGAGAGAAATTAGACAAAATAATGGACGTGCGCTGATGTTGATGCGTCTAACGGCCCCGGAGAGGGAGAGCATTAGACGCGTGACGAAGTGCCCGAATGCGCGTGTCTCACGCATTGCGTGAGAGTTGACAGCCCTGTTTCAATATTTTGTGATGTAACACAGATATAGTTAAATGGCTAAACCTAAAAAAATGTGGCTCCAATGATCTTGTCATATCCACTTGAAATATATGCAATACCGTATACTCACCAGCACCATGATCATGGGCAGAAAGAATGGAATTAAATGATTAACAATTAAGACCATTAATTTAATTTTTACCATTCAAAGCACATCGTCGTTTGTCATCATGAGATGTACTTGTGGCCCTTGAACATATTTAAAATAAAACTGCCAACAAGGTTTTGCTTTAGGGCCCATGATGTTCAGGGGCAAACGACACATAAGAGGGTTTTCCTGTCCAACGACGTGCACCGGCCACACCCTATCCTATGAGAGACCTATTGCACTGAAACCCCAGGCCGACACACCCCTATGTGAAAAATATAATGCGCAATTTTTATGAAAACAAAATTCGGGTTTTTTTTAACTGGAGGGCGTTTTATAAAAAAATGGTGTTTTGTACCGCGTTGTCATTGAGGGCGCTATTATCCCTGTTTTCAGTCAGTTTTAGGCGGATTGTCACGCTTCAAACACGATCATTTTGTACCGCATAAATTGTTCCTAATTTATCATGTTTATAGTGCTTCACTCACAGGGGTATATCATGGAAAAGTTCACTAATTAAAAAAGAAATCTGCAAAACGAATTTTCCGTAAAAAAAAATGAAATGAAATAAAAAAATAAAAAACACAAACAAAACAAAGACAAAAAAAGTAAATAAATAAATACGATACAACATTTTACGGTATTTTTTTACACGTATGGTCCACAGTTTTGAGCAACTATTGGTCACATGCATTAAGCATGCATTTTCGGGCTTTATAGCAGTTTAAAACCGCGGACGGTCCTCGGCTGCAGGAATGTGCACGGTGGAAGGTGAAACAGTATTGTGTCCGCGTTTGGCGGCAAACACAAATGCACACAAATCGGCTGCAAAGTTGAAGGTGTAACAAACAAACGTTCTGGCGTTTTCAGCCTTTTTTAAAACATTTCATGAAGTGCAGACTGATTTACCGGTAATCTAATATTATTTAATAGGGTTTGAAGAGATGAAATTTACTTGTAAATGGTAGACTGAAACAGTTGCAACGAATTAGAGCGACGGTTCTCTTAAATAATGGCGCAAGTGAAAGATGATATGGCCATCAGAGATCGCTTGAATTAAGAGATTGGATGTAGGCATCCCAACTTCTGAACTTTTAACTCCTTAATATGATCATACGCCTTTATCCAAGAAATCCATCGTTATATATAAAGGTAAACAAACAAACAAACAAACAAACAAACAACAGATGTAAGATGTTTCAGCCTATCCATTTACAGGTAAATGTTCACCCCTTTGGTCAAGTGTATGCATGGTGACCAGATTTTCCGTCTCTACAATGTAGTGATTTTATCACTTTGAAACAAGTGCTGATTAAAAACTTAAAAGAAATCCTCATTCGTGACAACATCAATTTCAACGAATCATTGTTGTGTACTGCATGATGGTTACATGGGTAACTGAGAGTCCCCATGTCACAAGGGAAAACGCGGTAAATCACACATTATTTGCACATTATTTGCAGAATCTCCTCTTTTTCCAGATTTTAAGCTTACCTAGCAGAATTTGTGGAAAATTTTGGCGATTTTAGCTTTTTTGAGCGATTTCGCTCATTTTACCGCGTTTTCCCTTGTGACATGGGGGCTACTGAGGGATCAAAAACAGAAAGAAAAAGGAAAATAAACCAACTTAATCAATCATAACGTTGATATCGAGAACGTTTTGTGCATTAATGTAACGGGATATTAAAAAGTGCAATTTTTTTTCTGAAAGCATCATTTATGGAAAATTTGATGATATTTGAACAAAGAATTTTTGGAAATGGGATAACTTTGGGCATTGTTGGGAGGATAGGAAAACGATTCTTCTATTCACTGCTTGTTGAATTTTTCAAATCAACAAAATGTACGTCAAGTTATGCAATGAAATGTTTTGTAATATTAGGGGGGAACTTATTTCTTTTGAACATTTGGTTGTTGGCGAAGTTGTCCAAAAGATATCGTTGTCGGATCGATATCTGATCGGCGTAATGATTTCTGCGAGACCATATATTTCGGTCACTGTCTACTATAATTGATGTCCAAATATTTAGACTACACATTGTTTCCTACTGTCTCAGTTTAGTCTAAAGAGTGAATTTATTCGTCTGCATCGTGCTCTAATATGAATCTAAGCTTGACTTCAATATTGGGCTTTGCCATTTGAAATCTATACACCCTATGAAAGACATGACCATATTCGCTTAATCGCCCACACAGTGACTGTTAAGTTCAAAAGGGGTTGGTTATCTGGTGCGTAATTAATCTACACCCCTTATGGGAGCAAAGTCATGTCTTCCATACGGGGTGTATGGATTTCAACTGGAATAGCCCATTATCGCCATGCACTCTTAACCGTATCGCCTCACGTTCGCGGCAGACATTACTTATTTTTAAACATTTAAAGCAATAATACGTGATTAGCACAACGAATAGACTTCTATTTAAATGTTAGTTTTCACTGATTACATCGTCCACTTTTAATTTTGAGCCGAACAAATGAGGTAAAACGAAGAAAATTGCTATTTCATTCCAACACCTATGCGTATAATTTTTATCAGCTCGCCGATCGAATTATTATTATGATTATCGGGGGAGCCTCAAGCAGCTGGGATGTGCAAACAAGACGTAAGACGATTACCTATAAGCACACACGTCAAGACGTAAGAGGAATAACGTGACCGGTGTTAAAAAAGTGTTTTTTTAGATCAAAATTCTGCGAAATAACGAATGTCTTATTTCGAATCTCGAATGTGTAAAGCCAAAATCAGCTTTTTCCCAAGTTCACACGAATGCGCAACAATAATATACTGTTTGATTAAGTTAGCAAAATCTAAGTCTTTTATTGAAAGCGGCTGATGTATATCCTTGTTCACTTGTCCTGCGAAAAGTCACTGTTCAGCAAAGTCCACTGTACACATGGATTTAATTTTAATCCTTTGCGTATAAAATCCTCGCACAAAAATGGTGGTGCTTTCTCCAAACACTTAACTCCTTGCGCAGATGACAATCTCCAATATTATGGCTTTTAAAGGAGTACTTCGTGATTCACAGTCTCGCCCTCCCATCTTATAGTCCAAAGCGGTAAAAGGCCCGGTCACACTATGACGGACGATATCCAACGAAAGGTGACGAACGTGAAAATCACTAAATGTTGACGGCAAAGCGACGGCAAAAAGAGGAAAAACAAGATTCGCCGACGAGTGGAGACGACCTTCAGCGACAACACGACGGTAAGGGACGAAAGGCTGCGACAGGAAACGGAGACTAGCGACCAAAACCGGACGTTGTCTGGGCGGCGAGTGACGATGTCTCGACGGAGCCCGACAACAAGCAACGAGGTCAGACGGCTGGCAGCGGATTTGCTTGCGGCAATGAACGGCAGCTGACGGTGGATTGGCGGCGATGATGACGTGACTCAGCGGCCGACATCAACATCTTCACAGCGTTCTGGTTATCCACTCAAAAATATCAATATCAATAATAATCAAAAATATTAACCTCAATATCAATAATAACCAAAAATATTAGCATCAATATCAACAATAATCAAAAATATTAACCTCAATATCAATAATAACCAAAAATATTAGCATCAATATCAACAATAATCAAAAATATTAAAATCAATATCAATAATAATTCAAACTATTAATATCTATATCAATAATAATTACAAAAATAACATAAATATCAATAATAATCAAAAATATTATACATATCAATAATAACAATAAAAAATAATATAAATATCAATAATAATCAAAAATAGTAAAATCAATATCAATAATAATCTAAACTATTAATATCTATATCAATAATAATCAGAAATCAATATCAATTATTATAATCAAAGATATTAATATCAATATTAATAATAATAAAATATATTACACATATCAATAATAATCAAAAAATATTAATATAAATATCAATAATAATCAAAATATTAAAATCAATATCATTAAAAATCCAAACTGTTATATCAATAATAATCAAAAATATTAACATCAATATATCACTAATGATCAAAAATATTATCATCAATATCAATAATAATAAAATATCAATATCAATAATAATCAAAAAAATTAACATCAATATCAATAACAATAAAAAATATTAATATTTTTTATTCTTATTGGTATTTCTTTTTATATGAACTGACGTCAAAAAATGTAAAAAATTGCACAAAAGTTAAAAATCGTGGACCATCGTTTAAAAATCGTAACCCATCGCAGACCACCGTTTCAATGCCGCAGGTACTCGCAAACGACCCGCCATCAACAGTCAACATCCGTCACCCTCCGGACAAAATTCGCAAGTCACTGCCGCACCAAGATCGTTACAATTTCGTTACTTGCCACAATGTGTCGTCAGAATTTAATGTTAGGAGAGAGAACATTAGGTCCATATTTTACTTGTTTTATTGAATTTCGACCGCTACAGTACAAACGACAGTCCGTCTTGATCAAGTCTAACATCGTCAGGCTAAAATCGTACTAAAGTGTGTATATCGTTCATGCTAAAATCTCCTCAATCTTGAAGGACTGTCGAGGAACTCTATTTCGAGCTATTTTTCCAAGATGGCGCACATCGACTGCCAATTATTCGGATCCTTTCCGGCAAAAATACAGCTTATATTTTCTCATCATGGAGTCATCGCAGAGAATATTTTCCTAGCATATTGAGCTAACTCCTCAGCTATTTGGTTTTTCACAGTATCATAGGAATGGAAAGAAACGACCAATTGTTCGTCGTTTTTCGCCATTTAATTTTTTTTGAAACGATGACGTAAACATGCAGCACCTCTTCCATAGGTGATACGCTCCTAGATGCTCCCGATACTTGTATTCAAATAGACAGTCTAGTACATCAGCTGTGGTCCGTTTCGTTGCTGCAAATAGTATTGATATCGATATTGATATTTTTACAGATCATGTGACAATTCGATATGATTCGAATTGTCACATGATCGTCAAACCTGTATTAGAAGGTGTCAGTTCTCAGGAACTGATACCAAAATTAAGTAACTACACGGTAGTTTGATTGATTGATAGTTGCTAGGGAGTTTTGTCTTGGCCTAAAATTTACGCGGCACAATTTTGTGCGTACTATTTCAATAGTGCTTAATCGTTTCCCCATTTATTTTGATAGGGCGGTGTTTTTTTTTTCAATTTGGGTAATGTCAAAGGACATGCAAAGTTCATATTGCATATTATATAAAGTTCATACTGCACATGACTAAGAGATCGCTAGGAAATATGCAATTTTACAAATGCCCAATTTTTCGAGGAACTATAATACGGCTTAGAAGTTGGTGTAGGAAGAGTTTCGACGGAACATGCGGAACGAACATTACAAAATTATAATGCTGATTTTCCCATTTCGCATTGAAAAATGCAGAGAGGAGCTCAAGTCTCAGATATGTATTTTGACTACGTCAGCAGCGCAAACGAATTTCTATTGGTACTATTGGTAAATGTACCTGTATTTCACCAGACACCCTACGTTTGTTCGACATTCCATAAGTTCGACACGTTAAGCCAACCCTACTGCCCTAACCCAAACCCTATATTGAAAACCATAAGTACTCCGGTCTTTGTTGTTGAGTGCAAGTCGATCAAATGAAATGTCGAACAGATGAAGGAACGCGATTTCATGTTGCACTAAGTGTTTTCTACTATTCAGGTTTTTCTTTTATGATCAGGATAATTATACCAGGCATACTCCATTAGCGGGTGTGATGCTGGCTGGCTCCCATTATACATCTAGAACTGACCTGGATAAGCTGCTTTTCTGACGTATTTTATTGTTTTTGCGTTTTTTAGTTTGCTTCTATTGGATGTTAAACTTTTACTTTTTGCCCCTTATCAGAGAGTGATCAAATCCAAAACATTGATGCAAATACTCTATAACAGTAACTTCCTATGAGAGATGTGAAAGAAGCGGGGACAGAAAGACAAATTCTTAGCTGATGAGTTTGGACTGCATTTCATGCGGAAACCCCATTCCTTGTTTGTCGTGTTATTGGTACAAATGTAAAACTTTGAAAACGGGAGCAAAACCGGCAAATTCGAGCAGAACAATTCTGCGGAATTATCTGGATCTTTTGATCTAAAGACATTGAACTGGAGCATTTCAGCAATGTTGTACGTACCCTCTTTACGACTGGAGAAGAAGAAAAAAGTTAACTGGTAAGTTTACTATATGATTCTTGGTTTTATTATAATTGCTAAATCGTACTCTAGTAGTATTTAAATGCATATCCTCTTCATTTACTAGTTAGTCACAAATTCATAAAATTAATAGTTAATTAATAATAAAATATGGATTTAAGGTGGTACTACACCCCTTGATAAATTTGTGACTATTTTTTCTCAAAAAATTCAAAAATAATAGCACACTGGTAACAAAAGTTATGGGCAAGGAATCCAGTTACTATATACACTGGAATTTCATTGACTCAAGACAAGTGGTACGATATTTATGATAAGAAAAGAGGTTCCGTTAAAATGTACTTGATTTCTTAACATATATTAAACCACTTGTCTTGAATCACTGAAATGTCAGTAAATTAATTGGATTCCTTGCCCCTATAATAAACATAACTTTTGTTACCAGTGTATAATAGTTATTTTTTGAGAAAAATGCAAAATTAGTCACACAATTTATCAGGGGGTGTAGTACCACCTTATTGACCTTAATGGGCCACTTTTTGAAAACAAAATACTAACAAACGTGCAGTTTTCTCGCTGATTTCCGTCATTTGCATATATTGTATAAACATAGAAAACAAACACGCACAGAATGTCGTAAACGAACATTTAATGAAATTTTTCTACTTGTAACCTTTATGAGCAATACAGATAAGACGCAAAGTGGCTACTCGGTCATGTGATCCGATTGACTCAAAAACTCGATCCCTTAGACACCAAGTTACATAGGACCCACCTTAAAACAGTATAAAGTTGACGACTTCAACCAAGAAAAACAGACATACATTATACAGAATCACAGCATCCACAAAAGAGGTGTTTTTTTTGTGTTAAAATTGAGAAATCAAGCGGGTTCCATTGATTCGTCATTATTAGATACCAAGGTTCTTCTTATAACAGTAAGTTAAGATTAGCCTAGTTATAAGGTGTACCGTGTAATTTGGTGGTAACATACCAAAGTAATTAAGCTTTTAAGAAAAATGGCAGAAGGGGAGAAGGGCAAACAATTTTTTTTTTGGGGGGGAGGTGTATTATACTCGGTTACGTTTGAACATCAACAAAATTTTATAAAAGATTTTCCTCCTCGAAATACCTTTTTGCATTTAGAATCAAAATTCTGCCAAATAACGAACGTCTAAGAAATTAATATTACGGTCAAAACTTTTGAATGTACAAAAAATGCCAAATGGCTCCAGGAATAATGTAAAAAATAAGAAATGTCTAAAATCGTAAATTGTAGTGTCAATTTTTGTAAAAATGGCATCAAATGAGTCTGACATTGGTTTTGAGAGACACGTTTATTTATAGGATAATTAGAAGTGCGAGGATGTTTATAGCAAAACAAAAAGTCAGAAAACCGTGCTAAACTGTTAGCGCTAATTACCACAATTAGCGTTAATTAGAAATACTCGCTAATTGGCAAACATTTGGGCAATAAGCGCTAATTAATGCACAACCATTAGCGCCAATTAACATATATTCGCTGACAGCGCTAAATGGCACCATTGTTTTCGAGAACCCTGTTGTTTGAAAACGAGAAAATTTATAGGAGAATGACGAAGATATTTAATGTCCCAATGCTAAATTGTGTAATTAGTTTACCGCTTATTAACATTAGGTTGCATTATTTCATAATTTCAATTTCAAGGTCTCCCGCCCGCGCTATTAGCACTATTTTTAACGCATACTCACTAATTAACACAGTTAGCGCAAAGTAGCAAACATTAATGCGCTAATTAGCACACATTACCGCTAATTAGCGCGTTAGCTTGTGCATTTCGCAATTTCATTTCACACTTATTGGCAAGTAGCGCTAACCAGGTTGTATGAAACCAAGACATTGATCGGAGAATGATACAAGGATGTTTTGTATCGAGAGAAAAAGGTTCGAAACCGCGCTAATTAAGCTTGGCACCGTATTGTTTTTGAAAACCGCGTTGTTTGAATCCTAGAAACTTGATTGGAGAATGATAAACACGAGAAAAAAGTCCGAAAACCGCGCTTATTACCCAAACACTTTATTAAACTAATTGACACCATATTGTTTTCGAGAACCGCGTAAATCACTAATCAGCGCTTATTAGTACAATAAATGTTTGTAGCAAGAAAAAAGTCCGAAAACCGCGCTCATTACGCTGATGCTAATTAAACTGATTGATACCATATTGTTTTCGAGAGGGTGCAATTAGCGCTAATTAGCGCATACTCACTAATTAACGCAATTAGCGTTTGTAGCGAGAAAACCGCACCTAATTAGGCTAACGCTAATTCAACTAATAATAATAATAATAATAATAATAATAATAATGGTAATAATAATAATAATAATAATAATAATAATAATAATAATAATAATAATAATAATTGCCACTATGTTGTTTCCTAGAGAGCGCATTTTTGTTTTAAAAATCAAACACAGACATTGCATAACATTGCACTTCCTCACCAACTTTTAGTCTAGGTTTTTTTCTTGTCCCATCTTTTCATCTTTTTCTTTGGCAATAATGGCGCTTCACAAATACCTTTGATTATTTATTTTACTCTAATCATTATTTGTGATCGTGTTATACCTGGATGTCTCGAAAATGGGGATCACAAAAACGGGAAACCAAAAGAAAATAATGTTATACAAAACAAAACAAAAGTTTTGGCACCAATTTAACATTTTTGCTGTGGTGTCCCAAGTTCATGGTCATAGGCTCGCGCTCTTTTTTCACAGGTCGCCTGGTCATAAAACCTTTTAGTTTTAGGATATGCGTTCAGTTAACTTTAACTTTAAATCGAAACCTGCCTTTGGTTGTTTGAGACATGGGTCCTTCCTGAGCCGGTGGGTGGCAGTGCTCGCGTGCAATGACTTGTCTGGTGGCACTGTCATTTATTTGATCCACCTAGAAAGCCGGGGATTGCAACTAAGAAGGCAACCATGAGCAGAATATCAATGTTATCTGTTAATACGAGGAATCCAAGATATTATTATGCCATCGTTCAATAGTAAGAGTGATTGTATATGTAAACTAAGGCAACCCAGCATTTCATCATCAATTTACGGGCTTTTCAACATCAGATTATCATCTTCATTTTCATCGATGAGAGATGCTCGAGTTTGCTGAGAGACCTACGTAAAGAGTTGGGAAATTGAAGATTTGTCAAGTATGAACCTGTTGCAGAAGATTGGTGGAGCTGTTGCAGAAGCGAAACTGTAGGAGGACCAAGTAAACACAATACGTGGTACAGAAGACACTTCTTTTTTAATTTCCTGCAAGCATTATAAAATATTTCAAAATAAAACATTTGCAAATTGTTGGCAAAATATTTTACAAGAACATGAAGAACATGTCGACAACATTATTACCGACCTTTCAAGCCAAAACGCATTAATAACACATTTATAACGTTTCAAGAGTATTTTTGTGCTGGCTGGGGATTGGCAACACATTGGGAACGGATGATTTTGTAATTTAAATATACTGTGCGTGCCTTTTGGCATAATGAACTTTAAAATGTTGAGAGAAGCCATTTTCCTTTATCTGTACGGGAAATAATTATATGTTAGACATTTAGGCATATTTCATCGTTGTTGCTGATCGTTCATTGTAAGTGTGGTACAGTAACTTAAAATTAAACATACGTAAACATACTATTGTGTGTTATTGTTGTCTCTTGGTGTGATCTACGGGCGTGGCAGGGGCGTAGCCAGCTTTTTTGGTCAGGGGGGGCAAAATAAAATTTTGGGGACACAGCCGAAAAAAATTACAGTTGCATCATACAATACATAGAGACAAAAGGCTTTATTAGGACGATGTGGTATTGGTATTTTACACTATTTTTGCCCATTATCAGGATGGAAAGGGTTTAATCCTTGCAATATGCGCGCGTAGCGCGATAAAATTGTGTATTTTCGGGCTGAATTTTGGTAGAAAAGGGCTCCTTGCCCCTTTTCTTTTCCTTTGCCCTCCTGATTTTCCCTTTTATTTTTTGTCAGAAGGGCACTTTTTTCTTTCATTTTTGTCAGGGGGCACTCTGCCCCCCCCTGCCCCCCTGGCTACGCTACTGGGGCGTGGTTTATAAAACGTCACCTGGTTACCCGGTAGCCCCCTATTTCCATTAATTGGAGGTTCATGAGATTATGTAGAAGCCCCCATGTCACAAGGGAAAAAGCGGTAAATCGCACATTATTTCACATTATTTGCACATTATTTGCAGAATCTCTCCTCTTTTTTCAGATTATAAACTTACTTAACAGAAATTGTGGGAAATTTTGGCGAACTTAGCGTTTTTGAGCGATTTTGCTCGTTTTACCGCTTTTTCCCTTGTGTCATGGGGCCTGTATCACCCGCCATACACCAAATTTTTGAAGGAAAAAAAATGCATTGTGGGGGGGTGTTTGGGGGGGTCAAAAAATAAAATGTTTGAAATTGCCCATACTTTCAACCCCTGCAATTTTAAGGCAGTCAATATATAGGATATTGCACAATTTGAATTCAAAATGTGGCTTTACCACAGGGTTCAATGGGAGAATTCAAACTTTAAATGGCTTTTTCCGGAATTTCAAGTGCTTTTTTCCTCTGGCGTCAAAAAATTAGAATTGATTCCGGATCAAAGTTTCGCAACGAGAACGCGCATATTACTTAGGGCTTTCGAAAGAAGCGGGAAATTTAAATCAAATTTGCTCCACAGGTTCCAAAGTACACAATGTGCTTACACTCAGTGATTTACCAGCCTACCTTGTATGTCCGATGTGTGAAATCAATGCAGCCAATGCTTAATGGGCTGTTCCAGTTAAAATCCTTACACCCTCTAGATGGAGGTCATGACGTCAATCTTGCACAGAGGAGTGTAAAAAAAAGGGAAATTTAAATCAAATTTGCTCCACAGGTTCCAAAGTACACAATGTGCTTACACTCAGTGATTTACCAGCCTACCTTGTATGTCCGATGTGTGAAATCAATGCAGCCAATGCTTAATGGGCTGTTCCAGTTAAAATCCTTACACCCTCTAGATGGAGGTCATGACGTCAATCTTGCACACAGGAGTGTAGATATCAAATGCGGTCACCCATTCAGGCAACTCCATTTGATATTCACACTCCCTGTGTGGAAGATGTCTTGCCGGGTGGGGAGTATGGAATTCAAGTGGAATAGCCCAACATTTCTTCTTTTGTAGGATTTGAAGGATTTCAATATTTAAGTCTGTTCCAGATCATGATTTTACATTTGAAATCACTCGCCTTTAAAAAAATAAAAAAATCTGCAGGGGGGTAGGTGGGGGGGCCTGAAAATTTGAAACGTTCAAAATCACTCATATTTTTAACCACTGGAATCTCAAGGCAGCCAATGTGTAGCATATAGCTCAATTTGGACTCCAACTTGTATATTTTGCATAGGGTTCCATGTAAAATTAAAACTTCAAATGCATTTTTTTTTATTCCAAGTGCTTTTTTCCTCTGGCGTCAAAAAATTAGAATTGGTTCCGGATCAAAGTTTCGCAACGAGAACGCGCATATTACTTAGGGCTTTCGAGATAAAAAATTGAAATCGATATTTTGCTGCTGTGTACTGTACATACTCAATGTGTAGCTGATACAGTGAAATTTGACTGCCACACTCTTGCAGCCAATGGGCTATTCCATTTGACATGCATACACCCCCTAGATGGAGGTCATGACCTCAATCGCGCACACAGGGGTGTAGATATCAAATGGAATCGCCTATTCAGGTAACTTCATTTGAAATTCACACTCCCTGTGTGGAAGATTAAGGGCATGTCTTCCATAGGGGAGTATGGATTTTAACTGGAATAGCCCAACGGTTTAATCACCTGTTTGAGTTCTGCATGTAAAATCATCTGCAAGTAAGAAGCCCCCATGTCACAAGGGAAAAAGCGGTAAATCGCACATTATTTCACATTATTTGCACATTATTTGCAGAATCTCTCCTCTTTTTTCAGATTATAAACTTACTTAAGGGGTGGGGTATGAACGTTTGGACAGTATTTATTTTGGGACATTAGAGCACATCAGACATATCGAATTGCATTCTGAATACGAAGACTGTCAATCTGATATCAAATAATTTTGATTTTTTGAAATTCGCAATTTAATACACATTTTATGGGAAATCATTAAAATTGATATTTTGATATTTAACAGTACTTGAAGTAAACTTTATAAATCTGATGATTTATACTTAAAGTGTATGTAGGTGGGATGAAAAGCCGACGATCAATTGAAAATTTTGACCTTTCGTATTGAAGATATGGATTTTTTCCCAAAACACCAAAAAAAAATAGGTCTTTTTGGGACAAAAATCCATATCTTCAATATGAAAGGTCAAAATTTTCAATTGACCGTCGGCTTTTCCTCCCTGCTACATACACTTTAAGAATGTATCATTAGATTTATATAATTTACTTCGAGGACTGTTATATATCAAAAATTTGAAAAATATCAAATTTTTATAATTTGTCATAAAATTTGTATTGTATTGTGATTTTAAAAAATGAAAATTATTTGATATCAGAAAGACATGCTTCGTATTCAGAATGCAATTCGATAGGTCTGAGGTGCTCTCATGTCCCACAAAAAATACTGTCGAAACGCAATAAACGCTCATTTTAGATCCCTTAACAGAAATTGTGGGAAATTTTGGCGAACTTAGCGTTTTTGAGCGATTTTGCTCGGTTTACCGCTTTTTCCCTTGTGTCATGGGGCCTTGTAGAGTCCATTACAAACAAGAACAAACGAAGCTAAACGGCACATGAAGGTGACGCGTAACGAACCAAACTTAGTTAACAATGGTATGAGTTTAGTTCCAAATTTATTAATACAAAGTTTAGTTTACCGAACCAAGGTCTCACCAAACCCATTATTGTATTCCGGTACCTCGCTAAGTTCCCAAAAAATTAGGTAAAAATAGCGTTATTACATTGCTAACTGAGCTACTCATGGAAATTGAATGAGGTATTGGGGAATAATAGACGAATTATAAACACATCCAAAAAAGAAAGTCCCTACTTGACTGAAATACATACATACGAATATGTATAAGAGCATTTAAAATGATATAAACACAAGGAGAATTTTGTTACTTGCAATACCGTTAAAATTCGTATAATGGCTCACATGAGTTCCCGTGCCTCGGGGTAAATTTCAGCACACACAAATTATTTTACAGAAAACGTTTTAATGTCGGGTTATATAAAAGGATATAATAAAAACTTTTTTTAAACGTGTATTAAAATAACCTTCAGAATTCACTTGTGAAAACTTGATGCAAAACCTTTTAAACAGAAGTGATGACAAAATATTTGGCAAAAATATTTCCCCAAAATATTTTACAATAACGTTTTATAAACGTTTCATGACCTTTATATAACCCGACATTTAAACGTTTGAATTTAAATAAATGTTGTGTTTGCTGGACCCTTCCTCTGAAAATCGTTACAAGAATTAAGGGTCTGTGCCCTTATTTGCTGCTGGGAGTTTTTTTTTAGTTTGTGCCTAAAATTCCAGTTATGTCAAGGGAGGCCAAACGCACCATTGGGCGAATCTTTACGGTATGATACCAAATGAAGACATGAGCCCAAAAAGACCGCAAGTCTACTTGGCTCTTCAACATGTATACACTAACGTTGCGTATAGTTTCGAATAGTTTGGTAATGTTTCACAACCTTTCATGATGTTTTCACCCTGGGACATGTATCACACCGACATCGCCTGGCTAATAATTATTTGGTGCAGCAGAGACACTAAAATGAATACACGGGATCGATACACGTGAATTGCTATGCACGATTTTGATATCAGACGAAAATCTTCGGATACTGGGTTAGAAAATGATGAATATCTCCCGCAAATGATTTTTTCTCAAGAAACCAGATGTGGTCTCATACACTTGATACGTGTTGAACAGATATGATAGTCGTTAGCGTGCGCTTTGAAAATTGGCCGTGCGCTTTGAACTCAAAATCTGACCAAAACTCTAATGTTATATTGCGTTGGTCCTGTATGGACTACAGCGCGCAGCAGGCTATAGCTGCACTCACTACTCAGTGGAGGCAGTATAACCATTGACCGCAATGTCGTATACAAGCTTACTCACACAGCGAGAAATCAATTACCCCGGCTATTGTCAGTAGCCTTAGTCAGGTCACTTCGCTAATTATGCATCTCATAAGGTCCGAATAAAATGGCCATGGGTGGCTGTGGATTCAACCTACCATGGCGATTTCTACCATGAAGATATCGGGCGATGTCACTGTGTGTATTAAACATTATAAAACCCTAAGAAACTATACATTAATGTATACATGTTGAGGGGCCAAGTGGACTTACGGTCTTCTTGCCCTCAGCGATTTGAAAATTTGAAAATGTATCAGTAATTAATTGTTACTTAATTATTTGCCTTTCACACAAGAGAAACTTGAAACTATTGGTTAACCCACTTTTGGTAAGTAATCATCTCCCCTGACAAGTTGCCCATTTTTGGCCCTGTGGGCACCACTCTTGTCATAAAGGATACATTGTTGACATTAAAATATTCACATCAATTGAGGCTTTGTTAATTGCTCATCTTCCAGTACACTTCAGATGGATTAATATAATTAAAGTAGAACACTAGAATAGATTATCCTTGCAGAAGTTGAACAGTATAAAGCATGTTGACAACACCTGTCTGCATTAAAGACATTTCTTGTGTGCACTGAGTTCGCAGAGGTATATGTATGAGCTCTCCCTGACAAGAAACACACAACTTACCAGGGGGAACAGCTACAAATGTTACGGTGGGACATTCTATATAATATTTTGTCTACTGCATTTTATTCCCGTTTTTATTATTAGTAGTAAATGGTTAATTAACAAGTTTATTTTAAATATCAAATAACATATTATTTCACACATAGACCTAAAATTAATGTGAGCAATGCACTACTTCATCAATGATCAATACACATCTACAGTAGACTCGTGCAAGTAATGTACCACTAGGCCTACATGTACACGTCATGCGCGTAGCTAAGTCGTTGGGTGAGCGTAAATTAAAAATTAGATTGCACCTGTATGTTTAAAGTCTGTTTTAATTTCAATGGTATGGTCGTTCATATAGCCAATACTTATATGGTGTGTGAGACCCACCGGCTGATTTTTGATGTAATCTGATGTTAATTTGTGCTATCTACTGAAGATCACTCACCTTTAAAAAAAATCCGTAGGGAGGTGGTGTGGGGTGTGGGTAGGTGGGATGGGGTGGTGGGGGGTGAAAATTGAAAATTTGAAACGTTCGAAATCGTTCATATTTTCAACCACGGGAATCTCAAGGCAGCCAATGTGTAAGATGTAGCTCAATTTGGGCTCCAACATGTATATTTTGCATAGGGTTCAATGTAAAATTAAAACTTCACATGCATTTTTCTGGAATTCCAAATGCTTTTTTCCTCTGGCGTCAAAAACAAAAATAGAATTGATTCCGGACTAAAGTTTCATAACGAGAACGCGCATATTACTTTCGGACTTCGAGATAAAAAAACAAAACAAACAAAACAAAAAACAAAACAAAAAACCGGGAAATTTAAATCGAATTTGCTCCACAGCTCCAAAGTAGGCCTACATAATGTGCTTACACTGTGATTAGCAGCCTACCTGTATGTCCGGTGTGTGAAATGTAGCCAATGGGCTGTTCCAGTTAAAATCCTTACACCCTCTAGATGGAGGTCATGACGTCAAAAGTGCACACAGGAGTGTAGATATCAAATGTAGTCACCCATTCAGGCAACTGCCGCAACTCCATTTGTGACCGTACACCACGAATGAGCCGTAAATGTCCTCAATTATAGTCTGAGTTACAGTGTAAAATGGGCATGAAGGTCGTATTCATAGGTACTTCCATGTGGTGCTACGTGTATCTCATTAAATGAGGTAGGCCTACACGTAGCACCAAATTGAGGTACCTATGAATACGACCTTCATGCCCATTTTACACTGTAACTCAGAATACAATTGAGGACATTTACGGCTCATTCGTGGTGTACGGTCACATTTGAGGCTGTGTGGATTGTGGAAGATACCGTATCCTGCCGGGTGGGGAGTATGGAATTCAAATGGAATAGCCCAACATTTCTTCTTTTGCAGGATTTGAAGGATTTCAATTTTTAGGCCCCCGGGTTTAGGCCCCATGTCACATGGGGGAAAATGGTAAATCACACATATTTAGCAGCATTTCTCCTCATTTATCACAATTTTGCAGAATTCAGCAGCCTGTTTTAACAGATTTTGTCGTTATTTTAGGAAATTTGGCTGTTTTTGTGTGATCTCCCATTTCCCCCCATGTGACATGGGGCCTATGAAATTTACATTTTATAGGTTTTTCTGTTTAACTAGAAGAATCGCGGTCTCGCCGCTACTAGCAATCAGATTAAACATATTAAATGAACGGTGCCTAGGCTACCTTATCAATGCAATATAGACATTTTTTATTTGGCTAATTGTTTCCAGTAAACATGTTTTACGGCAACTTGCGCTCACTTCCGCTATCGAATGATAATGATTTCGGGGTGTGTGGACGTGCGTTGTTGTTGCTCCAGTTTTATATGACTTTTGCACTTGCTTTCCGAGAAAATGGAGTTACCAAGTTTCTCTGGATTGGGCACAAAGCTTCTGAGGGTTCTTCAAGCGCTTGACATTGATCATCTTGAGCCTCCTGTGTGGACTTTGAAAGAAAATACAGGAAAAATATACCTCGATATTTGTTGGAACAAATTTCCCGCCACCAGCACGGGTGCAGGGTCACGACCGCTAGGACAATACCAGCTGAGCCGCCATTGAACAGCAACGGGCAGCGGACAGGTTTGGACACTAAATATGCTAAGTTACCACCTTCCGTTGATGCTTCTGTCAAGGTTGACACCCACACACCACCGTCCAGAACAAAAAAGAAAAGAAGAAATCTCCTGCTACTCAGAAGCGAGATAAACAAAGACTTGTGAGTTGGCTTAACAAGAAAAAAAAGAGCTCGGAAACCGTCTCAAAACTTTCTGAACTTCAGTCAACACATCTTGGACTAAAAAATCCTTCTGTTAAATCAGATCACCAGGATACGAAATCACCTGTCATTGACTTGAAATATGTTCATGAACCTGGTATGACCTACCTTGACCTATGGCGTTCACTCCAACTTGGGGTTGAGTGGTGCCATCTGCTTCATGATGTCCTGCCACTTCCTTCTGTCTTGAGCTAGCCTGCTAGCGCTGACCAAGGAGCTGATGTGTACTTTGTTACAGTCGGCTTTCAGGCAGTCACTCCATCTTTTGGTGGTCTCCCTCTTGGGCGTTTGCCATGGATATGTGCCTCAAATGCTAGTTTAGGAAAACGTGATGGTGGCATTCTCTGTATATGGCCGAAGTACCGGAGTCTTTTGTTGAGATTCTGTCCAGGATGGTAAATTCCATGTCGAGGGTTTTGCGAATGGTGGTGTTTCGGATCTTGTCGAGGCGTGACACTCCCATTATTTTGCGAAGGCACATCATTTCAAACGTTGAAAGTCTGTTTTCATCTTCCTTCTTTAGTGTCCAAGTTTCCGCTCCGTACAATAGTATCGAGAGCGTAAGTACCTATAGAGCTCGATCTTTGTGCTTCTCTGGATGTCTTTGGCGCTCCAAATCTTATGGAGTTTTTGAACAGTCCCTATGGCTTTCCCAATGCGTAATTTTACGTCCTCGGTGCAGGATCCAGATTGACAGATCTTCCCTCCTAGGTATGTAAACTCCTCAACTTGGGCTAGTGCCCTTACGAAAATGCAAGCAATAAAAAATGTGTGCGACAGCATGCAGCACGCGTGCGGCAGTGTGCAGCACACATGCAGATGTGTGCAGCATGCATGCAAGGCCTGCTGGTTGCGTGTTCATGCGTGCGAACCAGCTGTCTGCATGCAGGCATCGCACGCTAATATCCACCGCGCACACAATTTGCTTGCAGAACCTGCGTGCAGACTACCAATCTGCACGCAAATTACGTGCAGACTACATTTGTGTGCGGACTGTAGGACTGCGTGCAAATTGCGTGCATCTTGCACACATCTCGCATGCTGCACGTATATTGCTGCACGCATGCAGGATTTTCAGATCACAAAGTCAGAATGCTGCACGCATACAGGGTTTCCAGAAGCAGCAAGGTAAAATCCTGCATGCAAGCCATGCATGCAGGATTTTCAATGACTAATTCACCTTTACACAACTAACATCAAGTCACAATTTTGCAATGAACTAGTAGTGAAAATATTTAAATGTTTACAATGAATAAATAAGTTAGCCTTCAGACCAAAATTTTTTGGCAGACCAAGAGGGGGGGCAAGCAATTTTGGCAGGCCAACAGGGAGGGGGGACAAGCAATTCTTGGCAGATCATGAGGGGAGAGCAAGCAATTTCCTGTTTCGATAGTTGGCATTTCAACTTTGGGCCATTGTTGGTATGCCAAATGTTTCTGTTTCGATAGTTGGCATTGAAACATTGGGCCGATATGTTGGAATGCCATTCCTGTTTCGATAGTTGGCATTGCAACATTGGGCCAATGTTGGAATGCCATTCCTGTTTCGAAAGTTGACATTGCAACATTGGGCCAATGTTGGAATTCCATTCCTGTTTCGATAGTAGGCATTGCATCATTGGCCCAATGTCCAACATTGGGCCAATGATGCAATGCCAATGATGCTAATTGGTATGCCACAACAGTTGGCACTGCAAAAAAATCAAAACAAAATTCAACATTTTTATAGTGAATGTTATCAATATTTACAGTAAATTTGATCAATATTCATAAAATGATGCACTTTGACCAGTTTAGTCATCAAAATATTGCTTATATTAACTTAAAACACTTCATCAAATGTGTACACCCAAATAGCTCAAATGGTAAAGCATCAGACTCCCATGCAGAAGGTCCCTGGTTCAAAATCAGGTAGGTAAAGTTAGATAAGTGACTTGTATAAAATTAAGCTAGGCAATTTTGGTTCATTGTAAAATAGATAGCCAGGTAATGTAAGACTTAATGTAAGGACAGTATACACTGTTAGCAACTATTTTTGATTTTTTTTTTCATGATTTTATCTCGCATTATATATATGGCCAGTACGTGCCGCACACATGCAATGCACGCTAATGGATTTGCATGCTGCATGCAAACTGCGCACACTCATGACCTGCATGCATGCAGCAAGCATCTGCACGCTTCCCTGCATGCGTGCCTCGTTCCAAATATAGGCCTACGCATCCGCACGCTACCTACTGCACACGTGCTGCATGCGGTGCGGCACGCATGCTGCATGCGTGCTGCATGCGTTCAAAAACTGCGTGCCATTTTCGTAAGGGTGGTGTTCCATTGATATTTATATTTATTTGTGTGTTCTTTTTGGTGATTGCCTGTACCTCAGTTTTTCCTATGTTGATTTTCAGACCCAGTGTTGTACTCACTCTCATGCACAAGGTTTACCAGAGTTTGTAGGTCTTTTTCACTCCCAGCTACAAGTGCGATGTCATCCGCGAAGCGTAGGTTATTGATAAGCTGTCCCTGAATGTTTACTCCTATAGGCCTATTTGTGTCATGAAGTGCATATAACATGACCAGCTCAAGAAGGATGTTAAATAGCTGAGGTGATATCACGCACCCTTGACGCACTCCAACTGCAGTAGTAAACCATTCTGTTAACTCTCCATTCCTGAGGAAGTCAAGGAAATTCCAACTTCTGGAGATAATGACTCAGAGTTGGATAACCCAGCTGAATTAAGTTCCAAACCCAGTTGACGAACTAGTTGTGGAAACCCCACAGCCACTAGCCACAGACGGTGCAGAAACCGTAGACCCGGCTGAAGCAAAATGTGCTAATTGTCTCAGACCAGATTCTAAGATTCTTGGAGGACTTTATTTAGATTGCGACGACTGTGACACTATGTACTGCAGCATGGAGTGCCGGCATGAACATTTTCCCGTTCACCGCCCTGTTTGTGGAAAAAACTAACTTTCATATTGATGTTTTTCATTTTTTATGTGACTTTTTCTAGTTATTCGCTTTTTGTATTTGAAGTGGATTGTGCACCCTGTTTTTTTATTTACTTTGTAAATCACCCAGTTAGTTGTTGTTCACAGTGGATTTATTATGACTCTCATCCTTTGAAGATCGATCGATGGAGCTTTATTTTTGTGACTGTTTTGATTGATGTGTAGTGTAGTGCTTTTGTTTTTTCACAGCGCTTTTTGGTGACTGTTCTTCTGTAAAAGTGGTGAACTTTAGTGAATTGGTGAACTTAAGCTTCAGTGACTTTTGTGTTACAACGATTTCTTTGCTTTTAAATTAACTTTTACCCTCTTTCAGGGGTGCGCCTTTTATAGGCGGGAGTTACGAACTACTACTACTACTACTAGGCCTACTACTACTACTATCGGGAGGACTATTTTGGTGGTGTGCCCATGGTTTTAAATTAACGGACAGCTCGTAGCCCAATGTTTTTCCGCCACACCATATTTCTGTTTGTTGCATCTATGATAAAAGACAAGCATTCTGAGCACTCTTTACCTGTGTAACCACATAATATTATCACATCCAATTCAATCGAATTGCACAGCAAGAAGATTAGCCGGGAGATCAGCCTGACTTGATCGAACTACACTGTACATCATGTACCAGGTAAGCTTACGTACTAATTACTAACACGTAACACTATTAACAGTAGACGTTTGCTTTTCGTATCTCTTTCCTTCCTTCCTTTAAAGTGCAGCCAAGGGGGTGACACTAAATTCACGGTTGTTCTATTAGCAACGCAAAATCTATGAAAAATTCAGCTGGTTTACTAGCTAGAAAGTGAGGCCAGTTATCGATCCGTTATAGCTCGTTATGAATAATTCATGTTCGACCCTTGGATCATGTTAATTGAGTTTGGCAAATAACAACGTTGTTAGTTTTGCGAACTTTGCCTGTTCAATGAGAGTATAGCGCGCCCCAATACATCTGGGCGCAAAACAGGCGAAAACGATCCAGTTTAATGAAATGGCGGACGGGTATTCCCATCAGGCACCAGTTATATGTTTTTTCAAAGAAAGTCTACTAATTTGATATGAAATGACATTTTGCAATAGCAAAGTCAAAATTAGGACTTGCTGTCAATAATATGAAGGAAATATGTGACAGAGGCAAGGTGAGAAATACAAGTAGTATTTAAGTTATAATAACCTTTGATACCCGACCTGACCTTCCATCATGGCGCCTTATTCGTCTTTATGTATTTCTATTATGCTCTCAAGTAAAATAAAATAAAATACCAATCTGCTCTGAGCAGACAATGTTACTTGGCTCCCAGCACGAATTATTGATTTTATACGGAAGTAAAGAAATGCACAGTGTATGTGCATGATGTGCAAGCATAGGCCTACTCCAAATATTTACGGTAAATCTGAATAGTGGTCACATGTTAACATATCATGTGTTCGGGAAATCACGTGGCAACATTTTAAGATTTCAGGCTTGTTTACTAGTTAATTGCCATTTGTACTCTTTATTATTTATCTTTGTTAATTAACATATATTTTAAATGCTGATAAATCGTGGTTGGCTACCCATGATATCTGTTAAATTCAATGTTTTATGAATATAATTCTACCACGCAGCGGGGGATGACGCAGAGGGGGTCACGCAGCAGAATTTCACATCACCTGACTTAGCTACATTTCGAAGCTCTGCTCTTCAAATTCATGTAAATTTCAAAGTTTATACATTTAATATATTTAATATGTGATACTAATTTTTTGTCATAACCAACTGGTACACGAAATATACTAGCTTATTACCTATACAGAAAGGTGATTATCAGCCTTCACTCAGCAAATTGACATGCCCGGCATATGCAGCCATTCTCCGTCTGGATAACCTGACTGTCGCCCTCAATACGTCTGGGCGCAAATTTAAATAACAATACGCTATTTACATATCAATGTGGCCTCATGCTAATTAAAGCTGCCCCATCCAGGAGTTCATCTATGGTGCAGCCTCAATTATGAGGAAAAACGCACTGCTTGTGTGCATGGGTAGGAACAACTTGAACATAAAATTGTAGACAGGTGCGAAATATACAGTGCAGGTTAAAAACTGGGTGTGCGGAGCTACATCAGGAGACGATCCCTCAGCGCAATCTTGAAGGCGTCGAGGGATGAGTACTCAGCTGGATCCTTCTTCAAGATGTTCCAATCCTTGATGGTACGTGGGAAGAAGGAATTGGCATAGACTGATGAGCTGGTCTGAGGGTACACGAAGCGAGACTTGTGTCCTCTTGTCCGAGATGTGGATTGGGTAAGGTAGTTGGTCCAATCAATGTCGACTAAGTCTTGGTGGATCTTATACATCATTACAAGGCAGCTTTGTTGGCGTCTCTCTTGTAGTGATGGCCATTCTAGGTGTTTCAGCATGGCAGTCACATTGCTCTCACGACTGTAGTCACTGGTGACGAAACGTGCAGAGGTACGCTGAACCTGTTCAACTTTGCGGATGTTACGCTGGGTGTGGGGATCCCAGGAGGTTGCAGCGTACTCGACGATTGGTCTTACGAAGGTTGTGTATGCAGCTGCCTTGATCTTACGGCTACAGTGACTAAGGTTGCGATTCAAGAAGGCCCGGGTGGAGTTAGCCTTCCTGGTGATGGCATCAACATGGGCATTAAAGCTAAGTCGTGAGTCCAAGTGCACTCCAAGATATTTTGCCGAGCTCACATTCTCCAGGCTGTGTCCATGGATGGTGTAGGATGGAGGGATTGGATTGCGTTTGTTGGTGATCTGCAGGACCTGGCATTTAGATGCGTTGAACTTCATCAGCCACTTGTCTTCCCATGCTTGAAGGGAGTCGAGGTCTTCCTGAAGGAGTGCAGAGTCAGCTGGTGATGATATGTCCCTGTACACTACGCTGTCGTCTGCGAACAATCTAGTGGTTGAGTTGGAAACGCAGTTGGGCAGGTCGTTTATGTAGATGAGAAACAGTAACGGCCCCAGGACGCTGCCTTGAGGGACGCCAGATGATACTGTAGCCTCACTGCTGCGTTGACCATCTAGGAGGACTTGCTGGGAGCGATTGTGTAGGAAGTCCCGAATCCATTCCAAGGTTGGCCCACTTACTCCATAATGCTCGACTTTTTAACAGCAGATGACGATGTGAAACTTTGTCAAAAGCCTTCTCGTAGTCCAGTAGGATGACGTCAGTTTGTGATTTGTCGTCCAGTCCTTTGGCTAGGTCTTGTAGTGTGACGAGAAGTTGCGTGTCGCAGGAGCGCCGCCTCCTGAATCCATGCTGGCTGTCTGAAAGGGTCTTGTGTTCAGAAAGGTGACGGATCATGGCACAATGTATGATATGCTCACAGAGCTTGCATAAGATGGCTGTCAAAGAGATGGGGCGGTAGTTGGCAGCTTCTGATCGGCTTCCCTTCTTATAGATTGGTACTATGCATGCCTTCTTCCATTGTGATGGGACTCTACCCTGGTTGATTGATGCTTGGAAGAGGAGTGTCACTGCAGGCGCCAGTTCTTCAGCTGTTTCTTTGAGGAGCTTTGCCGGAATACCGTCAGGTCCTGATGCAGTGTATGGCTTCAGATTCTTGAGCAGCTTAATGACTCCGTTGAGGTCAACAGTGATGTTACTCATGGGTGGATTCTGTCTGGGTCCCAAGTCTGGGAGAGCTGAGCCATCATCAACAGAGAAAACTGATGTGAACTGCTTGTTCAGGATGTTGGCTTTCACCTTCGGGTCAGCATGCAGATAGCCACCATCCTTCAGAGGAGCTACTCCCATCTGGTCGCATCTTTTTGACTTCACCAAGGCTCCAAGTTTCTTGTTGCTACTGCCAGGCGCACTGCAGACGATGTCATAAACATACTGATTGTATGCCAATCGACAGCTCTTCTGAGACTCTTTCTTGAGATGTCTGAAGCGCTTCCAGTCCTTGATTCTTCCAGTCCTTCGGGACTTTCCTTGTTGAGAAAATTAATGTTGTGCAGATAGGACATCCGGGCCCTACTCTGCCATGTTTGGCTGAGTAACGGTACATGAACACAGCCTTTTGTGCCTATGTAAATTAGTATTAGTCATTGACATTGTGTAATTTAAAGCTGTGTTTATACTCATGGATATGTACTTATTAAAATGCTTGATGTACATGTACTCATTATCAGACTGAATCATTGTTGTTTACAACTGCACAAGTTATGCATGTAATTTTAATGAACATTGACCGACAGAGGGTGTCAACTATATAATAGGCCTATTTATCGCTCAGAACGCAAATATGACGGCGATTTAGTACACTGATCATGTGTGCGATTCAGTTTTCTGCAAAAGCGATTGAGTATAAATGCATCTTTAGAAATGAATGGCGATTGTGTGTTCTCAAGTGGGTTTTATCATGTTTATTAGCGACCTGAATCACCTGTCACACATTTGTAATTTTGTATTGGTTCGATCAAGCATTAAAATGCTTTCAACTTTTGTACTGGATCGTTCAAGCATGCTCAACAATTTTTTCAATGTAAGTGCCTCTGGCCCAAGTAGAAGTAAAAACGGATACTATGGCCAGAGTTCTAGTGCTACGTAACATTATATCACTATTATCAGAACAAGAAGCTGCGTATCAAGTACGGTAAGCCTAAGCCGGTAGGCCTACCCTGTTAGGCTGTCGGAAACATCACCATTTTACCGCCTACCATTATCAGTAGTGGTACGTACGCGGTAAAATGGTGATGTTTCAGACAGCTTAACAGGTTACCGGCTTATTTGATATGCAGCTTGTTGTTCTGAATAACACAAATTTTATAATGACCCACAATTGAGACAGTGCCCGCCAAATTACAACATACAAGGGCGGGGGAAATTTGAACCAAGTTATTTTTTAGTTTCAAGGAAATTTTGTAACATTAAGGATTTATGTAAATGCATTTTTTTGGAAATCACCTTTTCTAGCTAGTTATAAATTATAACTGGTTCCATTCCACATTTTGAGGTTGTACAGGTAAAAGGGGGTCTTTTGGAGCTGCAAACAGGTAAAATGGGGACTTTTGGAGCTGCGAACAGTCAAAATCAAGGGTCTTTCTTGGCTTTCTGGTTGAAAATCGCCTGAAAAACCTTTTTAGAGCTGAAATTATCAAATCAAGGGTCTTTCGGAGGTCTATTTTGGTCAAATATAGGGGTCTTTCGACTCACGGAATCCAAAGGGGGTCTTTCCGGGAGCATACCCATATGGTCATTTGTTTTAAGTGCCCCCGAACAATATATTCTTTATGGAAATCGAACATTATTGCTTGTATGCCACCTGAAGATCCCAAAGCTAAAGCAATAACCGGGAATTCGGGGGAGACGAGCATACACATGTAGGGGAAATTGGGGTTAGTTGGAACGCGGGGTAAGTTGAAACATTGTATTTTTTTCTGACACAAAAAATTAATTTGGTAAAATACTGGCACCTAGTAATTAGGTATTAGTAAGGGTCATCCACCAAATTAGCAACAGCACTGATGCCCCACCAGTGTTGGCTTGGGAAAGGAATATCTGTTTTTTGACTTCCTGACTAATTTTTATACCCCTCAGAAAAGATGCGTTATCTCCATGTTGTTTGAAGATTCAGGGGATTATTTTTTGAGTATCATAAGCACTATAGTAGTAAGTTCCAGAATAATGTTAAATAAAAGTTTTATTGTCTTTCTTCTTTTGTGTAATGAACTTTGAAATGTAAAAATAGGCATCGGGGTTAGTTGAAACTTTTGAGGTGGGGTTAGTTGACACATGAAAATCGCATAGAAAAATATGGTTAAAAATTTGACTTTAAAAAAATTTGTAACATGTTGGTACCATTTCTTCAATATTGCTTTAATATGGTTAAAAAGCAATAATACAAGCAAAAAGTGCACACAGAAAGTACATTTTATAATATTTTAGGCTTCTCATATTTTGGTCCATGGTGACACTCGTCACCTTGTGTCCAAAGTATTGACCCGAACTCCCACATATTTATTTATTCATTTTTTCACACTGATTGTATATTTAAGGGTGCCTTCAAGGCAGGGCCGTAGCAAGGTTGTAAAATGTGGGGCGGCCATGACAAATGTGGGGCGGCCAAAATACAAATATATCACCAAATTGAAATAAAGATATAAAGAAAAACATAACAAATTTCTCAAAAAGTGGGGCGGCCCCGCTTGCTATGGCCCTGCTTCAAGGGAAGTATAACCCTAACAACACAATAATAATTATTTTGAAATTTTTACAAGCTGTGTTTCAACTAACCCCACCCTATGTTTCAACTTACCCCAGGGGTGGGGTTAGTTGAAACACTTTTTTTTAAATTTTCAAATTGGATTATATGAATAATCATAAGCAGGTCCAATAAAGTTTAAGGCTGTATTTGTAGCATGTATGTATATGTTTATACTGATATGGGTTATTCCATATGAAATCAAGGAGGCGTCCCACCTGACCCCTTCAGATTTGCTTTATATTGTAGTCATATGTTGTACCTGTAAAAATATTAAAAACCTGCAAATTTGAGGTCTGTAGCTCTTACGGATTTTCTGTGGCAGCCATTTAAAGTTGGAGTAGGGGGTCTAAATTTGGACCCAAAAGTTGCCCTTTAAATAAATTTCATCTTTGGGAGTCTGTGCCTTCTTTATAAAAAGAAAGAGAGGTCTGAAACTTTGTATACACACTAACTGCATGCCCAATTTGTCAAGAAATAAAAATAAAAAAATCTGTAATTATGCGTTGTGTCACGGGGTCATTAAATATGCAAGAAAAAATGTAATGTTTTGTAAACTGGCATGTTTAGCCCCCCTAAATTCACTTTATTGGTCAGATTAATTATTTTTTGTTATCACTGATGCTATGTATATGATAAATACAATGCATATCCAAAAATTGAGGTCACAACTCATTTACATTTCGAACAGCGCCCTCACGAAGATGGAATTTATTGCAAATTCAACATTTTCAGGGGGCCCAAAGTCGATGTGGTCCACCTTCAAAATTTATAAAACATCACTTTTATATAACTGCTAGTCTTAAATTACAACTTTGGTAAGTCCCAGTAATTGTATAGGTTGACTTCATATAAAATGACAAGCCCAAAGTTGACCATTTTCTTATGATTGCATGTAGTGCAAATGTGCCGAATTCGGAAGGCTTGAAAGTCAAATTGGCCACAATATTAAAAATAAATGATTAGATGAGTAGTTATTGGTCCTATTTACTTTTATTTCCATTTCATTTTCAATATATACAGATTTTCTATGGTAGCCATTTGAAGTTGGTGTAGATGAAAATTAATGCAAATTCACCATTTTCAGGGGGGCCAAAGTCGATGTGGTCAACCTACAAAATTTATAAAACATCACTTTTATATGACTACTAGTCTTAAATTACAACTTTGCTCAATCCCAGTAATTTTATAGGTTGACTTCATATAAAAAGCGACAAGCCCAAAGTTGACCATTTTCTTATGATTGCATGTACTGCAAATGTGCCGAATTCGGAAGGTTTAAAAGTCAAAATGGCCACAATATTGAAAATAAATGACTAGATGCGTAGTTATTGGCCCTATTTACTTTTATTTCCATTTCATTTTCAATATTAGGGCCAATTTGACTTTCAAGCCTTCCGAATTCGGCACATTTGCACTACATGCAATCATAAGAAAATGGTCAACTTTGGGCTTGTTGTTTTATATGAAGTCAACCTATACAATTACTGGGACTTAGCAAAGTTGTAATTTAAGACTAGTAGTTATATAAAAGTGATGTTTTATAAATTTTGAAGGTGGGCCACATCGACTTTGGGCCCCATGAAAATGTTGAATTTACAATAAATGTCATCTTCGTGAGGGCGCTGTTCAAAATGTAAATGAGTTGTGACCTCAATTTTTTGGATATGCATTGTATTTATCCTATATATAGCATCAGTGATAACAAAAAATAATTAATCTGACAAAAAAAGTGAATTTAGGGGGGCTAAACTTGCCAGTTTACAAAACCTTACATTTTTTCTTGAATATTTAATGACCCCGTGACACAACGTGCAATTACAGAATTTTTTTATTTTATATTTTTTGACAAATTGGGCATGCAGTTAGTGTGTATACAAAGTCTCAGGCCTCTCTCTCTTTTTATAAAGAAGGCACAGACTCCCAAAGATGAAATGTATTTAAAGGGCAACTTTTGGGTCCAAATTTAGACCCCCCTACTCCAACTTTAAATGGCTGCCACAGAAAATCCGTAAGAGCTACAAACCTCAAATTTGCAGGTTTTTAATATTTTTACAGGTACAACATATGACTAAAATATAAAGCAAATCTGAGGGGGTCAGGTGGGGCGCCTCCTTGATTTCATATGGAATAACCCATATGGTTAGTGTTTCTTGAAGTAAACGGTTTGCGTTAAAAAGAAGATTTTGTGAAAAATGTTTCAACTAACCCCAATCTCCCCTACCCTTTGGATTATACTGGTGCAAATAATGTTTTGTAAGAATTATTTTGCAAGCACTGATTATTTCTCTAACTTTCTTAATTTCAGAACCATGGAGTCTAGACATCGATTTCGGCATTTACAGTGGTCAAGGTATGCAACATGTTTGAAGCCATACCAATGTAAGTACTGTAGACGGTTTTACAGTGATTTTACATATTACGTTAATCATGTACTGAGACATAGGACAACATTAGAAATGTATAGCCGCTATCATTCACATGCTGTGACAAGAATGAAATACGTAACTGACAAAGTTATTGAACATACTTCATGTGAAATAAATAGTGGGGCCACATCAGCAAATGAAAGTAACCATATGAAAGAGGACAGTGAAAACAGTTGGCCACAGGCAGATGAAAAGTCCAAATGGAAGCAAATCTACAAAGAAAACTCTTCTCAATGTAAATATTGTAATAAGAGTTTCTCACAGATAGGTCAAAAGACTGCACATGAAAGACTTCATACCAACAAGAAACCATTCACATGTAAATATTGCAGCCAGAGTTTCTCATTGGCATCACAGATGATGGAACATTTGGAGACTATACATGAAAGACTTTACATCTTTATTAGAGTGAATTCAATTAAACAATACCAATGTAAATATTGTGGCAAGTATAATTTCTCGCTTAAAGATCACAAGACTAAACATGAAATGATTCACACCAAAGAGAAACCTTACCAATGTAAATATTGCAGCAAGAGTTTCTCTAGGGCAGGTCACCAGACTGAAGATGGAAGGATTCATACAGAAGAGAAACCTTACCAATGTAAATATTGCAACAAGGGTTTCTCACATGCACATCACAAGACTGCACATGAAAGGATTCATACAAAAGAGAAACCTTACCAATGTAAATATTGCAAGAAGAGTTTCTCACAGTCAGGTGCCAAGTCAATACATGAAAGGATTCATACAAAAGAGAAACCATACCATTGTAAATGTTGTGACAAGAGTTTCTCACAGGCAGGTGCCAAGGCTGTACATGAACGGAGTCATACAAAAGAGAAACCATACCAATGTAAATATTGCAAGAAGAATTTCTCACGGGTAGTTGACAAGACTAGACATGAAAGGATTCATACAAACGAGAAACCTTACCAATGTAAATATTGCAACAAGAGTTTCTCACAGGCAGGTGCCAAGACTGTACATGAAAGGATTCATACAAAAAAGAAACCATACCAATGTATATATTGCAACAAGGGTTTCTCACGATCAAGTGCCAAGGCAGTACATGAAAGGATTCATACCAAAGAGAAACCTTACCGATGTAAATATTGCAAGAAGAGTTTCTCACATGCAGGTGCCAAGACTATACATGAAAGGATTCACACCAAAGAGAAACCTTACCAATGTAAATATTGCAACAAGAGTTTTTCACGGGCAAGTCACAAGACTGAACATGAAAGGGTTCATACAAAACAGAAACCTTATCGATGTAAACATTGTGACAAGTGTTTCTCTAGTACAAGTAGCAAGGCTGTACACGAAAGGATTCACACCAAAGAGAAATCTTTTCAATGTAAATATTGCAAGAAGAATTTCTCACAGGCAGGTAACAGAACTGTACATGAACGTAATTATTGCAATAAGGCTGAAACATGAAAGGATTCATAGCAAAGAGAACCCATACAAATGTAGATTTTGCAACAAGAGTTTCTCACGAGCAGGTCACAAGACTCAACATGAAAGGGTTCATACAAAACAGAAACCTTATCAATGTAAATATTGCAACAAGAATTTCTCACATGCAAGTTACATAACTGTACATGAACGTAAATATGTACATGAACGTAAATATGTACATGAACGTAAACGATACATGAACGAGAAACCAGAACAAAATATACTTGACAAGAAATAAAATGATTTGTTTTGCATTATTTATAAAGGGTTAATAATTTATTCTATTGACGTTTGTTTGCAAATGAACATGCCCTCCCGTTTATGCCTAAGGGACCCCACCTAATTATCTCATAACGCATGTTGATGGATTTGAATTTTTTATGAAAAGAAGCGTATCCAAAAGTATGTATTTCCAGAACATGGTAAAAAATCATTAAAAAAATTATTGTTCATTATTTTGTAGGATATGGCACCTGTTTGTCACTGTCAACAAATTTAGCTTGAAACTATATCAAACTTTGAGACTTTTCAGGGGGCCAAGTTTTGCTCCCCGGAAAATATAAACAAAAGCAATGGTATAGTCCGTTGTTTTTTCTATATCATGTGTATTACCCCCGGGTATTACCAGTTTTACCAATCCACCAAAATAGAAGGTCATAGCTAGGCTGTAGATATAAGCAGATATAGCAAGTTCAAACTGGCTTTTCATTTTCTTTAACCTGGAAAATCCCCATTTATGGGCCTTGACGGATTTGATGGGCTACAAGTAGAAAACGGCGACGCAAGTGAATACAAAGTTCCTTTCAGCCCGTTATGACACCTTATGAAACCAAATACGAGGAAATCTAATGGTGCCAAAGTGATTGACTGGAATGACTAATTTCAAGCTAAAATGAACAAATAAAAATTATGAATATTGAATGGAACAATGCGCGTGAACCGCACTAAAATTTTGCAATTTGTCGGCAAATTAGCTTAAATTTGCCAAGAAACATTCATTTCCATAACATTGGGCATGTTGGGAGGATGACATATGGACTACCCCAGGATTTACACTAGATTGACGAGTTCTTGATTCCTTGACTGAGAATCCATGGAGCAAATGTGCCCGAGAAGGGCGAAAATGTATACACTGAGTAACCATAATCAATGAAGATATTTTAGAGGGTTTGGGTCTGGGTGTGGGCGTATTCGTGGAGAAACGATTTTGCTAATCGCATCATAACATTGTAAGCCGCAAATTTAGCTTCCATTTAAAAGTGTGTTCCCGCGATTAAGCACTCCCCTGGTTTATCGGAGTCCTCATTATCTCGAGGATGATCATTGTGGCGAAAGCAGACTTAACAAGTAATATAATGCAAGTGAAATATTAATTAGAAAGTACGACAGCAGTAGCGAGTCAAAGACTGGAATCGTCTGGTTAAAATATATGTATCTTTTCTTCGCTTTTTTACGGGCCCGCTACTCCAAAGAAAATAGACCTTCATCAATACCAATGTCAGCAGCAGACAGCTATATACTTCATCAATACCAAATAATATCAGCAGTAGATAGCTACTTCGTCAATAACAATATCAGAAGTAGGTAACTACTTCATCAATACCAATATCAGCAGTAACTAGTTACTTCATCAATACCAATATACTTCGTAGCGTATTTAAATGCCTCATTCGGCACAATGCGACTTATTCCCTCATGTTATACCAATTTGAATGAAAAAGAGAGCATTTAAAAACACACACATAATTGAGATATTTTTTTCCTTCAGGGCCATTCCCACTGCATTTTTGAACGGCTCACTACAGCTGGCTGAATAACAAGTTATGGGACATCGGGCCCTTTGAGGCTACTGTCTGGGGCCCCGTACAGGAAAAAATTGCTGTCATTAGTATTTTGTACACCCTAATATGCAATAGTTCCAATTCAAAAAGATCCATGATCAGATGATTGGCTGAATAACCAGTTATGGGACATCGGGCCTTTTAAGGCTGGGCCCCCGTACAGGAAAAAGTTGCTGTCATTGTTATTTTTGTAGACCCCAATGGGTAATAGTTCCAATGCAAAAAGATACATCCATGTGTCTCTTGAGCTGAATAAGTCATGTGACATCGGGCCCTTTGAGGCTACTGTTTGGGCCACCGTACATACAGGAAAAAGTTGCTGTCATATTTTTGTAAACCCCAATTGGTAATAGTTCCAATGCAAAAAGATTCATCCATGTGCCTCTTCAGCTGAATAACACCATATGGGCGGGCCCCTTTAAGGCTACTGTCTGGGCCCCATACAGGCCCAAATTGCTGTCATTGCAATAGGCATGAAAAGTATCCTCCTGGGAGTGATATCGATCCAACAAGTTTTGTCCATATGTGTCTCTTGAGCTGAATAAATGCTTTTTTTTGCCCCTATTTTGTAACGGTAAACCCCAGGCTGAACGTACAGGATGTGGATGCAGCAATATGGAATATTGAATTTTGCCCTATAGGCCTATGCCTACTAACATAACCGGGCCATCAAACCTTTTGTGTCTTCTGAGCTGAATAAATCTTCTGGGCTCCCAGTCTAATATGCCGGTTTTGTTTTTGATAAACACTGTATATGGCTTTGAGCTTCCCAAAAGGCTTTATTGGGTTTACACTATTTTCGCCCATTAAGGATAAAAAGTGCTTTATTGCGACAATGTGCGCGCGCAACTCGAAATTTTTTTGTATTTTAAACTATTTTGGCCCATGAGTGGGGTGAATTTTGGTGGCCAAAAAGGCCTCCTTGTCCTTTTCCTTTACCCTCCACATTTTCTCTTTGATTATTTTTTGTCAGAGGGCACTTTTTCTTTCATTTTTTGCGGGGGCACTCTGCCGCCCCCCCCCTGGCTGGCTACGCTACTGCCTTGTAGGCCTATTTAACTATTATGTTCTTTGTAAAAAAAAACAAAACTGTATGCCTATTTGCATGATATACTTTATTAGCAATAAATAGGCACGTAGGCCTATGTTGTGAGAAATAGCTATAGGCCTATGTCATAAAAATCATTCTCACAGCACAGCCCTGACAGCATGCCACGGTTGTTTGATGTATATAGAATATGCTTCATTATTAACTAAATGCAAACTATAGATGGCGCTATTTATCCTAAATCATATTTCTTTATTTGCAAGGGGTAGGTGATTAATACTGCCATTAAAACAGCTGGAATAGGTAAAACAAGCAAGAAGGAAATTTTATAAACGTATTTTATCAAACAATAAAAGGAATTATTTGTATTAAAAGCTTGAAAGAGTATTTTCCAGTAACTAAATAGCGCCACCAATTTTGTCATTAATATATACATTTTATATCCGAAAAAGCTGTAAAAATGCTGCAAAATTGAATCATTTTGTAAAAGAGGGAAAATTAAAGTTGCGAATGACTCAAAAGCATCTGTATACCTTAGCATGATATCACTTTTAGCTGTTTAAGCCTAAAAGTGGGTTGTACATGATGTTTTGTTTGAAAAACTAATAAATGATCCCATCAAACAACCGTGATGCCAAACTAATAGTCAAAGAGTGTGTAGGCCTACTTTTAAATGTTGACGCCCGTCTTATTTTTGTCTGTACAGGCTACATGTATAGATTTTTGAAGCATAAACAACTAGGCTACAGAAAAAGTCGAGACATCTTTTCTCGGATACGTATAACTGAATTCATATTTAAAAAAAATTGAAGCGGTCTCAAAATCGGAAGCGGGGGGGGGGCAGAAACATGTTTTATATTTTACTCTGCCTAAATCTCTGATAGAGTGCTTCCCAGCAATTTTATGTAGGCCTATACATACTTTTAGGCCCTACATACATATGTACAGCAGCAGCTGATGCTGGTGTTCACTTCAGCGGGTAGACAGTGCACGATTTGAGGTTGGTAATTTGGCATGTTTTTTTGGTTCCACAGGAACGAGGAACAAAATATGAGTCCCAAAAGGAAAGCGTCAGTTTGAAAATGGAAAGCAAAAGATTTTAATTTGCTTTTGAATTGTTTTCTTCTATATTATTGATTTTTGGTTTTTATTATTATTATTTTTTTTTTTACTTTTTTGCGATTCTTGATCCTGTTCCCTGTTCCCGTGGAACTCAGAACTCAAAAAACATGCCGAATCACCAACCTCAAATCGTGCATGTTAATGTCAGCGGGAGGACTATTTGGTGGTGTGCACCCATTGGTTTTTGCTTAACGGACAGCTCGTAACCCAATCAAGAAATTGACTGACTCTCGCCATCTCCAGATAAAGACAAGCATTCTGTGCACACGTTTTATCGTGTAAGCGTTAATACTATTAACTAACACATCCAAATCAATCGAATTGCATTAGAGGTAGGTTAGCCGCACCCGGGAGATCTGCTTGACTTGAAAGCCGGCCCCGGCCGTATATCATGTATTATTGTAATCAATACTAGACAATGCTAGACGTAAATTTAGGTAAGCTTTACGTACCTTGAATAACACGTATACGGTATAGCATAGGGCCCTTGCACAGTAGGTCAATTCTGTTGCACAGTGTATTTTACCCATACGAGAAATCATTCCATACGGACCGTACCGTGCATGCACAGATCACTGACAGTGACGCAATCAACTAATCAGCAGTTGGAAAATCGTTAACCCAATGACGTCATCGCTGTATTTTCATATTGATAAAATTCAGAATCGTTCAAAAACACAAGTTTTTAATTGCAAATATTTAATTTTTGTGTGTATGAATGTCACTGTCATCTCAAATTAACATCGTGTATTATCGTAGCGTTGAATGCGCTGAAGTTTGTGAGGCGGATCCGTTGCAAATTTGGTGGATCTTTTGTTTTTTGTGACATTAAAAATCCATCTTTCGCATGGCCGCTGTGTGGGGGTGTGTGTGGGAACAGGGGTCAGCTATTCACGCATGGATTCTGTTAATAACGACCTGCATGCAGAACACTACGGTACAGCTGAATGAGTGCACCAATCGTAGACTCAGGGTGTAAAATATACAACAAAGTCAATGTTTAATCTCAAATACGTTATGGGGGTAAATATAAGCATTTGAATAATTAAATAATAATTTGAATTTGAAAAATAAATGAACATGAAAGTTCATGAGTGATTTTTCAACATATTTGACTGTTGGATAAATATGGGTGCTGCAGCTTTGGAGTTACATGTAAGACAATATGGTGCACGACTTTGAAGTTGGTAATGGGTAAATTACACTGTGTCGTCGGACATCCGGGCATGAACCGGCTGACAATAGCACTGGAGTGAAAACAACATTCGCATTCACTGAACTCTGGAGTGTATCACAAGCTATCACACTATTGTGCCAGATTTGACTCTCTGCAAATAAAAATATGGTATGCGATAAGTTGTTTTCACGCCAATGCATGAATGAATGTGATGTGGCCCCGACCGAGAGAATAGGTCAAACTAAGCGAAGACAGTCAAACATGGTGGAGGACAAGCAAGGAAAGTTCTCTGCACTGTTTCAATGCACAGTCACAATGGTCATGCTCTGATGAGACAGGAATACTTGTCTCTGAAACACAATTACATCATAAAAATTTTAAATTTTTGCTTAAAAAATAAAGAAATAATTCTGAATGTGTCCTAATCATGAAAAATTAATATTGAAAGTGGATATAGTCAAACATTAACAGATCAGGGTCAGTCTGTCCATGGATTTTCCATGGTTTGTCATGAACCTGAGATTCCCCTATTGCTCAGTGCAGCTGTACGAATAGTGCATTGTTTTTAAAAAGTCATTGTTTAAAGTCAAAACAAGGTTTTGGTTATTTTGAAACTTAAAAACATTTTACAATGTAGCAACATGGTCATATTCTAGTCGGTATAATCCACTTTCATGACGTTATAATTTAAAATACTAATCGTCTTTCACTACCCGTTTCCACACCTGAACCTTTTTTGCCTGCAAAATAGATGATGTGTGACATCTAGTATTTATAAAGAGGAGGGGGGGGGTCAAAAATGGGAATTTGTCATGTGCGTCAGCACGAACATGCATTGTAGATGTCTATATATCAGCAAATGGGGGTGAATCTGGTTATTTGGGTCAAAGACACCCTAGATTGAATTTGTAGCCCTGAAGCTTACCCCTCGGGGAAGATATGGATGTCTGAACTGGGAAGAAAATTAATGTCGCGATGCACATGCACAAAAAGGGGGTTCCGACCCAATTTTCAATAGGCCGGTTCTCGGAAACGTCAAGGAGTAGAGACCTACCGTTTGAAATGTGTTCATTTGGCACATTTAATGGCTATTGATATAACTTATATATTATACTGTAAGTGATTTTTAAAAACAAATTATGAGAGGGTGACCATGCAGCCAAACCATTGGGTGAGTTGAGATGGACTGACCCTGGTATAAATATCCCCAAAGAAATCCCCATTTCTACGCCCTCCAGGCGGCTGCTAATTAAATTTGTTGATATCCATGACACTATAGTGTATAGTAGTATACCGGTAGTGTCTTAAAAACGTAATAAACCAAAATATTACAGAATGTTGCCTAGTTTAAAAGTTTAAAAATAAATAAATACATTACATTATATGTAATAAAATCTTGTTTTGACTTTACTCCGTTTAAAATAATTATAAAACATCACTAGTATAAAGTTTGATACTAACCCAGACACTATACTAATCGTGTTTCACCACCTGTCCCTATACTTTTGTAGTTACTATGTACACAGCGAGTAAAGGAAACGGGTGGCAAAACACAATTAGTAGAGACTAATGAATCATCTTGGTCGCTACTTGTCCTTTTTAAGAGGAATTTTATTTCTGACAGGTCAATCAAGACGATTTAGCATTACTTTTTTTCAGTAAGCTAGGGGGTCAAAATTATTGATGACGTCATCGGGCGGTGAAACATGATATTTCCATCATCTCTACCATCAGCCAATCAAAGATGATATATAGCGATCACATTGTTTGCTCATGAATATAAACTTGTAATGAAGCATTCCCAAATTTCCGATAGCATCATCCCAACGGCGTATTCCCATTGCCATTTAGAACTGATGTAGTAATGTGTACTACACATGGTGGGTGTGACATTGAATCGCCACACACAGCTGCCCAATTTTGTGCCTATTTTTGCATTTTTCTCAAAAACTATAGCACATTGGGGACAAGTAAGATATGTATATTATAGGGGCAAGGACTGCAACTACTGCACTTGAAATTTTATTTCAGCACAGATAACAGTTGTGGAGTTACAGTCAAAAATGAGGGAAAACCAATATTTGATCAATAAATCAATAACTACTTGGTTTGAGTTGCTGAATTTTCAGTACAGTAGTTGTAGTCCTTGCCCTATAATATACATATCTTACTTGTCACCAATGTGCTATAATTTTTGAGAAAAATGCAAAAAAAGGCACAAAATTGGCCAGGGGTGTAGTACCCCTTAACCCAAAGATTAAGTTCTGAAATGTCATTTTTTAACAGGTAATAAGTAAAAATATTGCAAAAAAAACAGGTTTTAAATTTTGACCATCTGTTACCCTATTTCTACCATTGATTGTGAACAGAGCCATACTGAAAACACCAAAGGTGAAAGGTCTAGCATACTTGGTTCTAAAGTTATGAGGTTTTGTGATGTGTATTTTCTTATGTATCTTTTTGTTTTTACTCCATATTTTTGCCTTTATCTCAGTTTCAAATTTGCCGCCTTTGGCCCCCATGGACCAGATTGTGTCACATATGATAATAATTTTTACCTGTAGGTCAAGTCAAAGTCAAAATGACATTAAGAATAGTTGTCTCACTTGTCTTTGACTTGTCTTTTTTAATGTTTTTAAACATTTTTGATGTATTACATGCATGCATGTGTCATTATTATTTACATAATTTATATAAAAATGCAATCACTATGACACAAAATTTCAAATATTTACATAGTAACAGGTCTCTGAGTCACTCCACATGTACTTAATTTACCATTACGTTTTGTTACCTGGAGAGATTTGATCATGTCTCACCTCCTTTTCCAACCAAATCGACAGTAATAACTCTTGTATTGAGGGATCAACATTTAACCACAAATTGCCTCAGTTAAAACTCACATCATGGGAACCAAATACCACACAAGATCATTTTTATGTAACTCATTGACCCATGTGTGCCATATACTGCCTATAGCTAGAATGACAGCCTGGTGATGTGGTCAACTAATTGACAGATACCAACCTTAGCAGGGAATTCAATTTTTGATCAATTCTCTTCAGGTAGTAAAACGTAATACATTTTATTCAAAGGATCAAATGGGGATCTTGAATAACCCAGATAGAAAAGCTTAGTTGGCCCAACGTTGGGCCAATGTACATTTAAGCCTGGAACTTTTTCTGGTCGCACATGCTTACACACTGGTATACTGAGTGGCCCTCCCCAGGGCTTTGGCCCAACATCATTTTGCCACCCATTTGCCCACCAAGTTTTATGACGTTCACCCGACGTTTCCCCAACGTCAGTTTGCCACCCTTGACCACACCGGCCACTAATTGCGACGTTGGCCCAACATCAGTTTGCTATCTGGGAACAAATCTTCTGGATATATAGCGGCCTGCATTCCTTAGCCACATCTTCCCCCATCTTACTACATGTATTTTCTTTCTATTTTGTCTTGCAGAATCAAAATGGATCAGTCACAAGAGAAAGCAGTGTTGGTGTTCTGCAAAACATGTGGATCTCGCAAAGTTCAAGAAGTGACCAAAGAACTACAGAAATTATTCACAGAAAGGACCATCAAGCCAAATATCTGCGGAATCTGTCAAAACTCGGTAGAACCACAGAATGACTCAAAGTGTGCAGTGGTGAATATCAAGAAAGAAGTGATCACAGACGATGACTTTGAGGTCATCAATTTCAATTCTCATATGAGCAAGACCCCAAAGACTGCTACAACTGATAGTAAAATTATGCGAGATGATCATGCCAGAGCTACCAGGTTAAGCACAGGTGCACTAGTACAGTCAGCGAGTTATGTTTCCAAGTCTGGAGATTCAACTGAAGGTGATGATAGTGTGTCGGAAAAATCTAGCGATAGTGCTGACAGTGATGGTGATAATGATGATGACGATGATGATGATGATGAGGATGAGATGGTCGTAGACCTTGATAAAATGATTAAAGAGGAAGAAAGTACTGCAGCTAAACGACCAAAAATAACAGTCCGCAGGCTAAACATCACTGATAGGAAACATTTAGACCCTGAGTTGTTGAAATTCTTAGCTCCTTCTGATGAACCAAAAATGTTTGTCTGTAATGTGTGTCAAGACTCAACCAAGCAGATAGCAGCATTTGCTAAGCATGTTGCCACACACACAAACAAAGAGCCAATACTGAGACCATACCGATGCCATGAGTGTCGAAAAAGCTACGAAGCAAGAGGGTTCAGGAAACACATGAATGCAAATCATGTGACCTTGTTTAAATGCACTCACAGCAAGTGCAGGTTCACGTTCAAGAATAAGAAAGCGTTAAACGGACACATGGATTTCCATAAAGGCGTAAGAAAACATGCTTGCAAAGTATGCGGACTTGCATTTTTGGAGAGACGGGAATTGGGACGACACAAGGCAAATCACGGTGATGAAAGTTTTACGTGTGAGATTTGCATGAAGAGCTTCAACCACATCAGAAAATTGAGATCTCATACGAGGAGGATGCATATGGATAATAAGCACAAATGTGAACTGTGCCCATACTCATGTTTCACCAAAGAAGATCTTGAGAAACATATGGAGATGCATCCAAAGACAAACTTGACTTGCGAAACGTGTCAACATATTTTCACATCTAAAGCTGGGTTTGATTTCCACCTAGAGATCAACGCTTGCATAGTTCCGGAAGAAAAAACAAGTGCAGATGATCTTAAGATGGATGCAAATGTTGCTGTCAAAGATGAGTCTACTGCAGGTGGAGTTGTTGCCATGGTTACTGTCAAAGATGAACCAAAGGCAGATGGAGATGCAGTCCTCACAGAAATCCTACAGTTTCTTGATGCTGGACTGGTTACTCACATGGCCAAACCAACTGACCCAAGCAGACCTTTCCGATGTAAGCATTGCAACGACAGAGACTTTATATCGGCTGTTTGGTTACTGCAACACATCCAATTAAGTCATCCTCTGGAAGACTGCTCTGTGACTCATTTGTACCACTGTAACAAGTGCAGTAGCAAATTTGAACACAGGTGCGACATAACTAAACACTGGAAAACGCATTCCGATCACCGACCTTACGTGTGCAGCTACGAAAACTGCAGTAAAGCGTTCAAAAGAAAAGATGTGCTAACTAGGCACCATGAAACGCATATATCAGTGGGAGATAAGCTGAAAAGTAGCACCCTGACAGAGGAAGACATCGAAGAAGTTATGCAGTACTTAGATCCAAAACTGAGGCGCTTCTAGATAAGCCTCGTAGTAAAGAATTTCCATTTAGCTGCAAACATTGCGATATGAAGGAATTTCAATCAGCGTACATATGTTTAAATCACATTAAGCAAAAGCACCCTGAAATTTTAATTGATTGCTCAGTTACTTATGTGTACAAATGCAACGAATGCGAACAAGCTTTTGAACAGAAGAATGCGCTCTCCAGGCACAAATTGAGTCATTCAGACTACAAACCATATGTGTGTTCTGTTGAGGGCTGTGACAGAGCTTTCAAGAGAAAAGATAAGTTGAAACAACATGAAGACTTGCATGCAACTGGTGGGAAACGAGTGATGTGTAGTACATGTGGGATATGGTTTTCGTCCAGCTCGGGACTCAAGACCCACATCAAGAATGTTCATTTGAAAATTCATGACCACAAATGTTTGTTCTGTGGGAAAACTTTCCCGAAAGAATCAATGAAGAAACATCATGAGAATACTAAACATCTCGGCGTCAAAGAATGGGTTTGCGAGCAATGCGGTAAGTCGTACAATAAGAAGTCGGCGTTGAATCAGCACATGTACTACCATTCCGGTGAAAAACCGTACGCATGCGATTACTGCGAATATCGATGCGTCAGACTTGACTATCTGAAAAAGCACATTAAGACGCACACGTCCGAAGCGCCTTACCAGTGTGGTGTCTGCAGTCGTGCATTTTCGCTACGCGCAACGTTGGTCATACATATGAAGAAATTCCACGGATCTGTCACACCGGAAAAGATAGAGAAAATGGTTGTTCCTATAACAATTAGAAAGGACCCAGGCCCCAAGCCTCACATAGACTCAATGACAGCCGCTGGTAGTTTGATACCATCGACCTCGGGTAAACAACATTTTGTGGTTGATGAAACCGCTGCAACTTCAGATTTTTTGCAGGTTTTTAAAGAAGCGTGTAATGTGAACATTGAGAGTGTTCAGAATTATCCTTTGCAATAGGTGGAGATCAAGGAAGTTATATTAGGGAAGTGGGGGTCATCATACAGCCATCTTGTTTTTGTGCATGGAGGGGGAGGTATTTTACCTCCAGATTTTTTGGGGCGACTGGTGCGATTTAGCGCACTTTCATTGCTAAGAGTGCCGTGTACAAAACTACAATGTAACACACGAGAAAGGCAGAAACTTGAATGTTGTGCTTAACGACAAAAGTTGCACCAATTCGTTACACTAAATCTAGAGGTACATTAACTCAGTCTCCATGGCAACAGGATAGTGCTACTCCCATAGCCTTAGCAATGGTCAAAAGAGTAGAGATTAATATTTAGAAAGGCCAAAATGACTACAGAACCAGAACCTCTTTAGTTTTTAGTTGACTCATTAAAGACCGGGGGGCACTCACATAAATGGTCTGTACGCATGTGTGACCAAAAAAACAAGTAACAAGGGGTGTTTTTTAGGCAAGGCAAATTACTGTGAATGACGCATTTAGGGTTTAAAAACACTGATTTTCAAGAATAAGGGTAGTTTTCTGAAACTGAACAACTTGTTTATGATACCTTTACAAATATTTGTAATTACGATTCCAAAAAGGTACATTTGTTTTAATTTTTATATGCCAAAAACTCATTAGAGGGTAAATTCTATATTAAATTACCTTATTAAGGGGCTAAATTTGCTGGTAGGGTAAAACTCGTTTAGGGGGTGTTTCAATAATATTTGGTCACACATGCGTACACTATCATACTTGAGTGACCCCGGATTAAAGATGACTGTACACTTTGAAATCAAAGACTTGGCTTCGAAAAGAGACATAAAATTTGCAATCTGTAATATTTATTTTGGGAGTACTCATTTTGGACACATTTGACAGGTCTTCCCTCATCAGGTGTAAAGAGCTGATGGGTAAACCTGCTTAATGCTCTGAAATTGGATTAATTTTGGGTGGGGGATCTGCTCCTTTGGATTGCTCTTCAAGGTTTTTCCCTGGGGAGGGATGGGCCCCCCACCGACTGCCATCCCTGCTTTTTGACCAGAGCCTGTCCCCCTCCCAGATTTGTCCCTGAAAATTTCACTAATGTTACCCCATTTTTCTCTCAATTTTGACTGCTATAGAAAGCTCTATTTTATGCTTAAAATATCAAAACTTGTTCTAAATTTGCTGTAGGGGGCATTTAAGCAGTCAATTTTCCCAAGCCCCCCCCTCATCTGACTCCGTCCCCGAAAACAAACCCCCCCCCCCCCAAAAAAAAAGGAAATAAATAAATATATAAAAAATGTGGAAAAACCCTGCTAGTGTTCTGCTGTTTCCATGAGACCCAGAAGAGCCAGAAAAATGTTGTTATTAGGCCATATGAAATTAATGTTTTGGTTCTTGTCCCCTCCCTCCTCAATTTCTGGGATTTGTCCAATTTTTCATATGTTTTCAAAATATTTTAGACTTTGGAATACTAAACAAATAAGTTTATTAGAGAACATGGATCACTTCCAAGACTTTTTGTTATACAAGGGGGTTTTAACAGCAGAATCTCACATTAAAAAAGAAGGGAAAAAAGGGAGCCTCTTTCGCCGAGCACTGTTGGAAAAGACTGAATACTACTAACAATGCTAATTTTACACTCTCTCCCATCAATTCACAAAAATCCTCTGGACAAGAACCAAAACATTAATTTTATACGGCTTTCATATACATTTACAAATGCATGTACATACAAATGTTCTGAAATACATGTATCTAGGCCTGTACAAATATGTATGCTTGTATCATATGTGACACGATCTGGTCCATGGGGGCCAAAGGAGGCATTTTTGAAAATTGAGTTACTATAATTATTACATTATACAGGGTGTCCCAGAATGATTTGTACCGTATTTGCAAAAATAACTAAAAATAGAAGACGGGCAGTGTATCTATTTTTGATACATGCATTATAATGCTTGACATGTCTCCTACTTATTCTGTTAATTTCAGCACGCTACCTTTATTTGTTTTGGCATGGCATGCAATAATGTAAAATCGATGAAAAACCAGAAACATTTTCAGCGCAAACTACTCGCATACCCTTGAAAATGCACGATACGATTAAATAAAGAACGTGGGATGTTTGGCACAGCATTTCGACGACAACTACTGTTGGTGTTGCACCTTAAAGCTTGCCGGACAGCTGCAATGTTCGCTCTAGTTCTTACAGTCTTACGAGCACCTGAAGCTTCAATCTGCCGATTCCTGACAGTTCTGTGCTCGTCAAACTTCTTTACGTTATACACTATCGCTCCTTTGACTGGAATGCGTGCTCGCGAAATCGTCTAATGAATCTTCTTTGCGTCTCAACATAGCTGCCGGTTTGCCAGTAAGTTTTTGAAAGAAATCCACGCTGCTGTACAATAAATTGAGGAGCCATCTTTTCTGTATCACAACCAGTTCGACCTCTGGAAGCATTTCAACCTCACACCGCAATAACTAAAACCACCGCCAAAGAGAGAATGGGATTAGGCCGCAAATCCTTAATTCCATATAATGATTGCTTCGTGAAAGTCATAAATAATAGATAGATATCGGCTATTTAGTGGAAATACGAACAGGGCACAAGTAAAATACCTGCATAACTTTTTCCAAATAAGCTTGTGCTGAACGGTTAGTAATGTTACAGATTTTCAAAATAGGTTGCGTTGTCAAAACTTAGAATTCACCATTTTTACGCAATCTTCTATATTTTCTACTAGAAACGTCTAATTTTTAAAATCTAAAAAATCTGAGAAAGCTAAATATATGTTAAACTTAAAATGTAAAACAATATGACCATTTAACACGCCCATCATACCTAAAAAATTCCATCTTTCCCGGTATAGATCATTCTGGGACACCCTGTACTTACAATTGGCTTTCGTTTACTGAAAACACCAAAGGCCTAGCATACTTGGTTATGAAATTATGAAGTTTTTTTATGTCTATTTTCTTATGTATTTTATTGTTTTTTACTCCTTATTTTTACCTATATCTCAGTTTCAAATTTGCCGCCTTTGGCCCCCGTGGACCAGATCGTGTCACATATTTAGTTTTTCCATGGATGAACTCAAGTTCTCAATTGAGTGTGTAAAACGTAATGTATATTTGCCGTGTACGAATCGTACATACATTATGTAGTGGCATATATTATTTTGTAAATTTGATTACGTACATTGTAGCATAGCACTTTAATACAAATTGAATAGAATTTAGAAGAAACCTTTTTTAATCAATTCCTTGGATTTTTCTCAACATTTTGATGTATAATACACCATACCTCTTCATGGGACCTTTTTAGGTGCTGTCACATTAATTTATCACCCATTTAAAAAAAGGGTTTTTTTTTTAACCCATGTTCATGTACATTTGTGAAGTTTTTCACTTTCGAGGTACAGTGGCTGTGAAGTTTTCAAAAAGTTTTCCTAGCCTACTGACCCAATTCTGAAAACCATTTTTTTATTGGGCTTATTGGCAGCCATGAGCATAAACGGTACTGATTTGGCCTCATCACATTATTTCAGCTTTGACAAAAAATAAGTAAAAAAATGTATAGGCCTATAAAAATCGCACACTTAAATATAACACATTTTACACCGTACTGACTCAAATAAAGTCCCACCTCAAGAGCTCCCCCCCCCCCCTGTGTTGACAAACATTTTCTAGTAAAGTTGATCCATCCCCAAATGTTAAACTATTTTGTGATTTATGGGAAAGAACTTGCAAAATCAAAACATGCAATCATCATTGTTTGACAATCTAAACATTAAAAAAACATTACACATTTTCAACAGGTCAGAGTATATTTTCCAATATAAGAAGTGAGTGTTCAGAGGCCCAAAATGCCCTCATATGAACACTATAAAAAATGCACCTCAATATATTTTTGGTATATATACACTGTATCACATAACATTTACCCAAACTTAAGGTGGTACTACACCCCATGATAAATGTTGTGACTACTTTTTAATTTTTCTAAAAAAATAACTACACACTTTCAGTATTAAACAAAAATTATGTATATTATAGGGCCAAGTAATTCAATTACTTCAAGACAAGTGGTTCATTATGAATAAGAAATGAGGTACATTCTAGGGATACCTCTTTTCTTATCATAAATAACATATCGCTTGTCTTGGATCACTGAAATTCCAGTGTAATAACTGGATTCCTTGCCCATATAATATACATAACTTGTGGTACCAGTGTGTTATTATAGTTTTTGAGGAAAAATGCAAAAAAAAATGCATAAATTTATCAAGGGGCGTAGTACCACCTTAATGATGCAATCCACTATCAATGTGTACAGCAAGTTAATAATATGTACTAGTTAACTCTAGTAATATGTCCCCCCCCCCCAATTTTAAAACTGCCACTTACATGGGACTTTGCCAGAGTCAGTAAAGTATTTTATGTTTGATTCGAAAAGCGCTGTTATTTTAGCATGAGTTAAAAGAGTAAGCATACATTACCCAATGTATAGTTTGTATTTGTATGGGTCACATTATTTACAATAATAGCGAGGTACAAATAATCGTTATCATTAATTGATATTTGTAAAATTATGTTATTCTGCAAGTCAGTCATTGTTATTACAAATGATTTAACCCCATGGGAACTACCTGCCTATTGGTCACAAAGAAGTTTTCATTATTAATTGGACCAATCAGCAACATTGTTAAAATAATTTCACCATGCAAAACAATTCTACGCTATTAGCAATAAGAGGCGCCGCCAGCGGTTTGCGATGTAATCGTGATGTATCATGGGAAAAATTCGACATCCAAGTCCGCATAATCTGAATATTACCATGCTATTACATAGGAACACGTGACAATATTTTTTAGTTTGTCAAAATAAAGGTGTTACACGCTTGAATCGATACTCAATAATACTTAATAATATGATTTGAAATGTGCACAATTAATTTTTTCTCTATCGATTTGCGTGTAATACCGTTATATTGACAAACTAAAAAATATAATCACATGTTCCTATGTAATAGCCTGTTAATAGTCGTTTTTCGCTGACTTGGATGTCGACATTTTCCCATGATACATCACAATTTTCCCATGATACATCACGATTACATCGCAAACCGCTGGCGGCGCCCTTATTGCGAATAGCGAGAATTTGGGTGAATTATTTGCAAAGCTCCATTCTGATTTTGAGGAATGTTACTGTTAGATCGGCAGGGAGTTAAACCAGGTCTTATCAAAATGTTTGAAATGACCAATTCCTCTTGTGAACACCCCCCCACACACACACACATGTATTGCGCTACAAACACTATAGACTGATGTTTGCTTGAAGTAATTGCTTGAGGTCTAAAAGTCATTATAAAAATTAGCAAATAAAGTTGAAGAGGATTCGTAAGACTGTTTACAAAGTATATCGTCGCTGGGTGGGGAAAACCTCATAATTTTACTTTTGGCCGTTGAACATGGATAAAGCCTTGTAAGTGTAGACTTTGCATTGAATAGGTTGCTTCATCCATGTTCAAGGGCCAAAAGTACATGCAGGAAATATCTCATATTTACTTTTGGCCCTGGAAAATGAATAAAGACTTGTATGTGTAGACTTTATATTGAATGGTTTGCTTCATCCATGTTCAAGGGCCCAAAGTACATGCAGGAAATACCTCATATTTACTTTTGGCACTTGAAAATGGATAAAGACTTGTAGGTGTAGAATTGATATTGAATGGTTTGCTTCATCCATGTTCAAGGGCAAGTCTTTAAAAAGACAAAGTTCACGAATCAGGTGTAGGCCTATAGTACTTTGAGCTACTTTGGTCTAAATTTCAATATTCATAAACCTACTCTGTACTGATTTGACATTAAGTGTTTGAGGCCTGATGATACTTGCATCTTGAATCTGGAAAATAATTTTCAAAAAACCTCATTTTTTCATTTAGGTTTTTTTAAAGCCACCTGCATGCGCTGCAGGAAACAAATTTGGCTATTACACGAAGAAAATTACATCAAAATGTCTACTGTATCAGCCCATCAGATGCTATTTCACGTTTTATTTGGAAGCAAATCTCCTAATGTGTTTCAGGAACACTGTATGTCAAATTCCAGGGTCAAATTATAGTTTGTTGAATAGTTTTCTATACAGATGCTAGATGCCTTATCACTAAAGTAAACATATTACAATACATTTTGGTCTTGCTAGCTTTTGTCAGGGATATTTGTCTTATATTCAAGCTTTATGAACACCATGCAATTATTATTTTGTAACAGAAAATATTATGTTTATACACACATTGCTTGGTCATTACAAGAGTCAATAAACATTCAATTAAAGTCATAATGTACGATCTTTTTTCAGAATTTACCTTTATTTTTTTCAAAACCGATTTTTTGGCATATTTGTAATACTTACACATATTCTAACTTAAATCTATGAGCAAACTGTCAAATTCGTCCTATTTGTAGTAAAACGGGATTTATTTTTTGTTGGTCCGACATAAAGTCATAATTTTTAGAATTATGACTTTATGTCGGCCACGACCGCAAACCGTAGTCTCCTACAAAACTAGCTTAGTTACGCCCCTCCACATGTGGAGGGCGTAACGTAACTAAACTGGCCGTGAGGAGACTAACTCTGAGGCCGCACTCGCTGTCCTAATCCAAATCGTATGCGAGATGTTTCGAGTGATAGAGGTGAAGTTTATGATGTTGTTTCTTTGCAAATTCCCAATGTTTTTCGCATCCAAATGTATTGGGAACTTTCATAATGATTGCATATTATCATTTTAGAAGAAAAAAAGAAAAATCTAAAAATTTAAAAAGATCGTACATTAAGGCTTTAAATATAGAGATTGGACTTAATTGTGTGCACTGTAGTTATATTTTTTGAAGTAAATCGCATATTGCAGCTTGCTGAATAGGTTTCTATACAGAAATGCCTAATCACAAAGTAAACAAATTATAGCTTATTATACTGACCAAAGTGAAAATGCCTAGCTTTTATTAACCAATCAGTTATGTGTATTATCAGCATGTGATGGCTGTAAGCCAATTGCAAACATGTTTAGTAAAAATGACTAATGAATTCCTACATGCACTGAGCAGTCTCACTCAAGGTTAAATGTGCTAAATAGTCCTTGTTATGGGTAGCAGGATTAGATTAAGGCATACAAACGAGGGTATGAGATATTAGGAATTATTTTCTAGCCTCTTAACCACAGGGCTGGTGGGTTACAATAGCTATTCAGACACAGGGTATGTAAGGGATAAACTGTGCATATGAGATGTGGGTGCAAGTGGTGTTAACGTCCCAATAATCCCATTCCAAGCTATTATCTGAAACTGCTCCTCGGAAGATGTATTACAAGAACTCATAAGAAATGATAGTCATAACACGACCAAAAGATAAATGACTGAAGCTCGGGCCGCACACATGGCCGTTCCGACCATTAGGCCAGGCAGAGATGTAATAATGAGGTTGATCAAGCTATCCTCAAACAGAATATGTGTGAGACCGCTCATTCAAAGTAAATGATGAATCACCCTATTTAGCTGTTTTACAATATACCACAATGGGGTTTGAACCCGCGATGGGTGTGATACACAAGTCGCAGCTAATTAACTGCTTTTAGGGATAGGTCAGTGTGCATGTGCATGTAATCATGCCATGTACACCATGCATGTCATCTGTCAGATTTCAGATAAAATATGACTGAAGTTCGATGGCAAATTATAATTTTTGCTGCTTGTTGCCACTTTCAGCCTCTATTATTTATGATAAAGAATGTTTTCAATTATCAGAATATCTTTATTAGGTTTGCAGGAAATGACAGGAAAATACATAAAATAATAAAATAGAAATGATCAACAATCATCATCACCTCTAAAAAAATCCTAAAAATTTCTTCTTTAGAAATTTATATTATTTTTTGCAAAAAACGGTGGATTTAGGGGGACATTTTACAGCACTCGATTTCTTTCTTGTAGGCCTATTATATCCACATGTGGTATATTCCATCCAAGCAGCAGGACATTAACACACGCGTTTCATACTTTTTAACAAATTCTCTATAGAAACATTGGAAATATTTGAAGTGAAAATCGGTCAATCATGGGCGGTCACACACATAACATCATAGGATATTTCAAGTGGATGTCTAACTACTTGAGATTATGCCGGGATTACCCACGGGATTATCTCAAGGATATAATTCCGTTGACCCTCCTCTTTATTACATCTTCTCTGGGCCAGGTAAGGCGGTTGCCTAGGGCGGCAAATGCAGAGGGGCGAAAGAAAAAAAAAGAAGAGGTGGGCAAAAAAAGAAAAAACGGGAATGGAGAAAGAAAAGGGAAGAAAAAATGAGGGCGGATGAAAAGAAAAAATGGGAAGAAATATAAATGATACCACGTGTATTATTCTTAATTCGTGTAAGCGGTGGTAAGAGTGGTGGACGAAAGTAGGCCTACTTCGATGGGGTCGTGTCCGGTCCCTCCAAAATACTAAGGGATGAAAAGTCCCCGGAAAAGTCGTGGGCAGTATACAGATAGATCAAAACTGATGAGTTTTTAAGGGGGTAGCCTAACTACATTAACACTTTTTAGGTACTACAATTTAAAAGGCCTATCAAAATTCCGTCCCGCCACAAACGGGAAGTTTGGCCAAGGGGGTGACACTAAATTCACGGTTGTTCTATTAGCAACGCAAAATCTATGAAAAATTCAGCTGGTTTACTAGCTAGAAAGTGAGGCCAGTTATCGATCCGTTATAGCTCGTTATGAATAATTCATGTTCGACCCTTGGATCATGTTAATTGAATTTGGCAAATAACAACGTTGTTAGTTTTGCGAACTTTGCCTGTTCAATGAGAGTATAGCGCGCCCCAATACATCTGGGCGCAAAACAGGCGAAAACGATCCAGTTTAATGAAATGGCGGACGGGTATTCCCATCAGGCACCAGTGATATGTTTTTTCAAAGAAAGTCTACTAATTTGATATGAAATGACATTTTGCAATAGCAAAGTCAAAATTAGGACTTGCTGTCAATAATATGAAGGACACATGTGACAGAGGCAAGGTGGGAAATACAAGTAGTATTTAAGTTATGAATAACCTTTGATACCCGACCTGACCTTCCATCATGGCGCCTTATTCGTTTTCATGTATTTCTATTATGCTCTCAAGTAAAATAAAATACCAATCTGCTCTGAGCAGACAATGTTACTTGCTCCCAGCATGAATTATTGATTTTATACGGAAGTAAAGAAATGCACAGTGTATGTGCATGATGTGCAAGCATACTCCAAATTTACGGTAAATCTGAATAGTGGTCACATGTTAACATATCATGTGTTCGGGAAATCACGTGGCAACATTTTAAGATTTCAGGCTTGTTTACTAGTTAATTGCCATTTGTACTCTTTATTATTTATCTTTGTTAATTAACATATATTTTAAATGCTGATAAATCGTGGTTGGCTACCCACGATATCTGTTAAATTCAATATTTTATGAATATAATTCTACCACGCAGAGGGGGTCACGCAGCAGAATTTCACATCACCTGACTTAGCTACATTTCGAAGCTCTGCTCTTCAAATTCATGTAAATTTCAAAGTTTATACATTTAATATATTTAATATGATACTAATTTTTTTGTTATAACCAACTGGTACACGAAATATACTAGCTTATTACCTATACAGAAAGGTAATTATCAGCCTTCACTCAGCAAATTGACATGCCCGGCATATGCAGCCATTCTCCGTCTGGATAACATGACTGTCGCCCTCAATACGTCTGGGCGCAAATTTAAATAACAATACGCTATTTACATATCAATGCGGCCTCATGCTAATTAAAGCTGCCCCATCCAGGAGTTCATCTATGGTTTGGCCAGAGAGTAGTTTATTCTTGAGAGGGCACTCACCTCATTTGCATGGCAAAATTACCCGTCTCCTCTGCAGCCAATTTGGTTTCGCTCCATCGAAATCAAGCTGGTCACGGAGGAGACTACTTTCCTTGTGTTTGTTCATTTGTGTATGGAGAGCCCTTCTTGGAGTCCGTTTGGACTCAGGCTACGCTCTCAGCTAGAGTCCGACGCTGCATTGTACTAGAAACACCTTCTCTGTGAACTCGCTAGAGCAAGGAAAATAAAAACTGGTTTCATTACTATCTGTTTTTGAGCTTTTTTGCAGGTCTGCGACCATGGTGTTACCACAACTGTCTTTGCGTCATTAACATGTGCTGGAGTCTAGCACAGGTCAACCAAAGTCCCGGATTTTAATAAGACAATAATGATTGACACACACACCAGGAAGTTTCTCATCCAAAAGAATGAGAACATTTAAATTCTTACCATTTTGGCCGTTTCTCATCAAAATGTCCGTTTTCTCATCCAAAACTTCCTTTAGTGTATTAAGTTAGCTTAGGCCTATTGATCCTAAATTTGCTGGTAGGGTAAAAACTCGTTTTAGGGGGTGTTTAAAAAGTTGGCCACACATGCGTATAGGCCTACATTATCATACTTGAGTGCCCCTCCCCGGTGAAATTTGAGACTCATTTGGTCACCGTTCTAAGCGTCCTTGCCCACACGAGTCGCCCAGGAGTAGGCCCTACCCGGCATTATTAATTATTAGTGGTTAGCCTCCTAAATACAGTCGCGTATCGTGTTGTCAATTATCGTTACTTGTGTCCATGGATATGACCCCATGTATAAGTAGGCCCCTAGTCTTCATAGAATTCACACAGTCTATGCCATGTCATTTACGGATACAAAGAGGATAATAATGTTGAGGGCGCCCACAAAATCTTACACCGTCTTACACAATGTTCCAAGGCAAAGTTCAGTTTAATATTTACTCATCGTAAAAATACAGACGTTTTATTATGTGATGATGTTGTCTGGATGGGTGGACAGTTGTCACACTGTGGAAAAACAACAACCGGGAATCCGCATTCATTTACAAATAGCATTAAATTAGTATCACATAGTGGCCTCCGTGCAGTGGAAAACCTAAATTCTTTCATCAAAAAGAAATGAAAATGACAAAAAAACCGGATCCACCTGTACGCCTATAAAATGGGCACAGAAATTTGTCTCAAATATGAATGAATTTTAAGAAACATACGGGATATGATGAACCAATGACCTGACGCCATGATAGTAGGATCTATTAGTCGTTTTATATACAATGTATATACCGTGTTGTCATAATACCAATATTTGACATAATATATAACGAGTAATATTTAGTATTGTAAATATGCAGTTCATATGCACAAACGAACACTGATCTTTATGATATTCAGGTTGTTGTACATCTCATATAACATGTCATATAGGAGGTCATATGTGTTGACCTTCTCCTATTGTATTTGTTCATCTGTGTATGGAGAGGATTAGCGCCATTAAAACTCCATCAGTATTTGGGCGTAGTTCAGTGAACTCACCAGATTGCTATTCCAAGTACTTTGATAAATACAGATAATATGTATTAATGGGTCGAGGCGATTGCATTGAAAAACTAATAAATTATTCATAACAGTTACGTAATCAATCGATAGTGCGGACACTTTTCATTTACAAACCACCAAAATTCGTTATCTTTTAGCGTTGGAAAAGAAACCACGTGAATAGAGTGTCATCCCCCTGGTTTGGCCCTGGCCCCAAAACACTACATCCATAAACTTGGTAAATACGTCACCTACTTAATTATTCATAGCTACCTTGAACGGCTGGAATACATGGATGTATGAAAACCGGGACAACGGTTTTGCCGAAAGGTATTAAAGTTGCTTAAAAATTTATTAGAAATTAAATATATATTATAATAATGCCAAAAGTAAAAGTGTGCTTTGCACACATAATAACTAAGCTACTTTTCATTGTGAATTTTTGAAGAGAAGCCAGTCAGCTACGTATGAACATTTGCTGTGAACATGACATGGTGAATGTAAAATTTTGTATATATGGCTCAAAATAAGCTAAGGTGTCATAAAAGTGTAACACACAATTATTTTTCCAGCTCTTTTCTTTTGGTCTCCAACCAGGTTTAAATTATAGTATGCACATATATCGTTCATAATACACTAAAAGAAAGATAAGTTATAGACCATTTACTTCACAAATTTAATTTTCTAGCCCTTATGTACGTTATATTTGACAGACACAATTTTGATGATTTTCTGCAATCAAATAAAAATTTATAAAGTATTACATAAGGTATTTTGTGGTTATTTAGGTGTAGGACCTACAGCAACTGATTGTGGAAAAAATGTGTCCAAATATTACAATAAGGAGGATAAATTGTTATAAATAAAATATGTGTGTCTGTCAAGCCATAACATACGCAAGATGTCTGTCAAATGTAACATACAGAATAATAATTTGGCAAAACAGTAGTTCAAGATGGGAAATTGAATAAAGATCACATGCAGTTTATAAATCACATGTTTTAAAACACTTTTATAAACTCTAAACTATCATCATAATGTGAACATCAAGTGATTTTTAATTTTTTTAAACAAATTGCGTATGTTATTTTTGACAGACACATACAAATCTTGCGTATGTTACTTGCGTACAAATGTTTGACAGACAACACTTAACAATGGATTGTGTCATCAAAAAAGCTTCTCCTCACAAAGTGATAGTGCCACAAAGCTAGGTGGAGCTAAATGCTATGTCATGTAGCATAATTAGCTGTATCACCCTAGTTTAGCAGGAATTACAGCACCGTCTTGCGGATGTTATATTTTGACAGACATTTCAAGAAAAATTTTAAAATTGTTATATGTTCAAAAAAGATGGCAGCCACTTACAAATTGATTATAATATGGAGAAATGAAGTTATTTACAATAGATTTACCCTTTAGTTTATGCTTCAAGTCTTTGTTTATAAAAACTGAGGGACTTCAAAATCAATCAAAAGTTTGACAGACAATAGTAACATATCATAAAAGGCAAACTTTTAAATCCTTTTCTTGATCTGTTAACTTATAATTCATAATGCCTCTTTCTGTTTTTTTTTGATTGGTTTACTGCACCATTTTGGGAAACAGGTCACATGAATTTCTATAAGGATCCATAAAAAAATTAAAAGCTGTTGAAAAAAAGGCGTCTCTTGGCATGTTACAAATAATAGTGTAAAAATAGGCATTTTACAGCTATTTTTTTTTTTTTTTATTATTTAGAGTGAAAGGATTTTACTTAAATTGTGTATGCTATGTCTTTACTACCTAAACTTGCCACTAAACTAGCAAATATTCCATTTCTATAATTATTATTTAAAAAAAAAGATGTCAAAATATATGGCTATAATATGACACCTTAGCATATTTTGAGCCATATATGTATGATGTAATTGTAACATACATGTAAGCTTACTACGTAATACGTACGGTACATTCAAAAGATAACCTCTGCCCCAATAATCCCAAGCTATTGTCTGAAACTGCACCTCGGAAGATGTATGGTAAGAACTCAGACCTCAAATGATAGTCATATAACGACCAAAAGATAAGTGACTGATCCAGTCACGGTACAGGATCATGTCAGAAATTAATATTTTGTTCTGGGTCTGATCTGATTATTCGGACTAAGACACTGACTATCAATGTCATTGAGGACTGAGTTCCGCAGTCTAATACTGTCCAACACTCCTTGCGGAGTCACACGGATAGGTTGATATGCGCATGCATCAATTGTGCATGCAGTTCATGTAAATTAGTCTCATTTGCTTTCTTGATTTCTTGAAGGTGTTTTGTTACGCTGGTTTTAAATTGAGTGGGGTCTAGAATGTAAACCAAATGATTTGGTAGCTCATTCCACTCTATGTTATCTATACTTCACTTGACCCAAATATATGATTTTTTTTGGTGATGAGAGACTCGCACATGGAATTTCAGAGGGATTTTGATAGCAGTTCCATTAAAAAAGTTGCTATCGTCATGAGACTAAGATCTAGAAACACCCCGAAATGCTTTTTTGGGGGAATTTTTGCTAGCTGAATCTTTTTGATGAAAGTCAATCTTTGACTATATGTAACTTTGCTACGGAAAGTGCTATGACAAAAAGGTTTTCAGTGTTGGCTTTCTTTACTCAAGGGCTTTAATTTGATATAAAATGATGTAGTTTGATGGTAAATTTGAATTCACCTGCCATATAATTCCCTGCAGCTGCAATACCCTATTCTCTTGGACTTGGTCGGGCTGATGTCACAAAAGGGGAAATAACCTGCCCTTGTAAAACCGTTTTGTCATACGTAGCAATTTTCATCATAGGCCTATAATTATAGCAAAGTTTCATCTTGTCAAAGATTGACTTTCATCAAAAATTAAAATTAAAATATTCAGCCAACATTTTATGCATCAAAAAAACAAAACAGCATAGTCTCGTGAAAGTGCAGCTTTTCTATGTGGAACTGCTATCACAATCCCTCTAAAATTCCATGTGTGATTCTCTCATCACAAAAATAAATATTTGGGTCAAGTGTAGTATAGCTACAAGCCTCACATACAACATATGTAGGTTTCCTTGACAAATCTTTTCTTTTAAATTTCTATGTTTGTATTGTGTTTGGGCCCCGGTTTAGGCCAATTTGGCTGACTATCAAATGTGTTTTAGAGTTTGCCTTTCATACCAGAAAGACCTACCTAGACTCGCTCACGCTCATACGCCGTATAGAGGCCGAGATGGCCGAGGGGTTAAAGCGTTGCGCTGCCAGCCTGGAGAATACAATCGGCAAGGGTTTGAGCCAGGAGGGTGAAAGTGCATACATGTAGGAACAATGCCGGAAACTACGTCACGCTATTGTTCGACCTAGGATACATCATTCGCCATTTTGTATTAACGCATGATCGTTGCTTTGCAATTTCCACCGGATAGTCTGTGGATAGCGTAAGAGCATGCTTTGACCATGCGTTAAAAAAATAATATCATGAAGATGTTTAAGATTGATTCATAGATGTTTCCAAAATTGCCGTCATATTGCATAGATTCACCAAAGAATGGTTTGTTTGTACTATACTTATATTTAGTAATTAAAAATCGGGAGAATTTTAAGAAATCAATGTTTTTACCTGTCGGTACATTACAACTCGTGAAACACATAAATTAGTGATGTGCCTGGGTGACCTAAATCTACTAACCTTTAACGTTTCCTCTATGAACTCTAACCCTCCTGCAATATGCCACCTATTGTCTAGACCTAGGCTACATCTTCCGGTTTGGTTATGTAACCTACATGTAGGATGCTTATCCCTTCGTATAGATACCTGGTTAGAGCCTTGGGCTTGCCCAGGAGAGAATTCTCTTCCCTCCCAAAAAGTTCCTATCGCCAGGAATCCTTCAATTAAAAGTTATATCACAGAATTTACATGTATGTAAATTTGTAGAATTTCTTCTCACCCCCATTCACTATCTAGCATGTGCATATAGGTAGCACTGTACAAAATGTACATGTATGTGCGACGTCCATGGTTCGGAAGTCATGCAAAGCCGTCCAGTCAGGCCTGTGTACGGTACCGGAAGAGTCAAACCCTGTGCATGTTAAAGACCCATCCAGTTGACCAGGCAAACTTTCAAGGGCAACCCAAAAAAGTAGGCTTGAAATATAATCAAGTCAATGTTCACTTCTATACCACCAAACTTTGTACAGCTCATAACTTTATGACTAATGTGTTTTCCAGATATTTGGAGCGGCCTTTAAGTGTCAGAGTTATTCGAAAAGAGAAGGAGGGCCATCCCCGTTTCTGATATCTGCAATCAATCCTGGGTTCCAGGATCGTGCATAGTTAAACTGTGCACATAAAACCCATGCGTTGATACTCAAACAGTTGAGGTAAGCATGTATATGGATGGAAGGAAAATACCCGATCTGTGCGATCAAAAACACAAAATTCAAACTTTGAACATGGCAAAAGATATTATTGCCAAACAATATAGAATCAAAATTTGATGTCAACTTGAACTTGTGCTTGTGAAATGTGCTCTCCAAACATGTGGTGAGTAGGCAAAATATTTCCCATTCAAACATGTGTTAAACTTGAAAGTGCATAATCTGGGCCAGACCTACCATGGTGAAATGCAAGTTGCAAGTGTTATTTTTGTGATTTCAGGCATTTTGAAAATGTTGTAAGGAATAAAATAGCAATTTTTAATATTTACATAAAAGAACCCTAAATAAACAAAATACAATACATCTCATGCCTTCTTTATTTTTGTTCCCACTATCGCTCCATTAATATGTATAAAAAAAATTATGATTATATGATATATGATATCAGTACATTTGATCGTATGTTTTATTTGAGCATATTTATGACAAAATCAGAATTTTCCTAAAAATGGCCAATTTTGTGAATCTTCAGAATGGATTGTCCGATTCACGCGATTCAAAAAGTTTTGAAGGAACTATTCTGACAGAAAAAGTAATTCCAGGGGTAGGTTTGAAATTTTTATGTTGCCAGCCTTGTACTAGGTCTGACTATAGTTTCAGCAAATTCAAATATGTGATTTGAGAGCTAGAGAGAAAAAAAGGGGGGGGGTTGTTTTCATTCTATTTACTGGTAATTGCTGATGAAGCTACATTGTATGGATTTCATTCACATAACTATATATACTAGGCCCGCTACTAGGCATATATTTTGATGCATAGCTATTGTTATTTCAATGCAGTGAATGTGTAATTTCTTTAACAACCTTCTTTAATATTGATTTTTATATATTTCAGGAACAGAATGGTGCATCATTGCTCTGTTCCATCATGTCATAAAGCCGGTTACAGAATACAGGATGGCCGAAAAGTCAGCTTCCACAAGATACCGTCACAGAACCAGCTATTAAGGCAACGATGGATTCATGCTATAAAACGGGACCCAGGCAGCATTTCTAGACATACCAAAGTATGCTCTTTGCATTTCCATGAGGGTGATTTTTTCAAAGACCAGTTCACTACAAACCGCATTCTAAGACCAAATGTAGTGCCATCCATCTTTGATATCACCCCAAGTACAACTACCAGTAAACCAACAAGTGCACCTCCCAAGCACTGTGTTAATCTTGAACAATTCAAAGCAGATGAAGACACAAGCAATGTAGATGAACTTGAGGGAGGAACACTTGAGGACATTCTGTGCAAAGAAAACAATGAACTGAAAACCGAAGTGGAAAATGTGAAAAAAGCATTATCAGAGGTGGAAAAAACCCCAGAGTCAATGACAGTGTACAGGTATGCGATAAACCATTTTAGTATTTTAAAGATTTTACTTTTGTGACATACCCCTGGGAATCCAGGTACCCGAAAATACAGGGAAAAAAATCCAAAAATCATTATTATTATTATTATTATTATTGTTTTTTTCACAAAAATTGAAAAAAAGTGATAGGCCGTAAGGTTGGAATCCGAAGAAATACTGTTAAAAAACTGTTTTACTGCTACTGAACAGGCAAGGACACATTGAATTAGTATGCATTGCTAGCTGCTCAATAGAAACAAAAGTAATTAAAATGTACAACTTTATCCAACTTTGAAAAAAAATTAGCATTTTTTTTAAAAGTAGTATTTCCAACCTTGAATAATAAGTAACTTAAAAGGGGGGTAACCCTCTCAGTTTAGGATATGGATTGTCTTCAAACTTACATACAATTTCAAATATTGTCCCCTTTATGCATCTATGTGAGAAAACAAGAACATTTTCAGCGTAAAAGTGAACAATTAGCAAGCCAATACGTTGTTACGCATGAATTGCATTGAACAACACTCCCGCCGAGTGCTTCGCCATACCACTACGTCCATCATTCTTGTGACAAAATATCTCATTCTTTTTATTTTAATTTGACCCTGATACATTTCCTTTTAATTTTGTATATTATCATCATGTACATTTTACATTTTTCTTTTCTTTTAGAATTTGTTTTAATATTATTATCATCATGTACATTTTACACTTTTCTTTTGATTTAGAATTTGTTTTAATAAAAAAAATGATTTTTTAAATTTTATTTCTAATTAATTAATTAATTTTATAGTGGGGGGGGCATTTTTTCTCATATTTTTTTTCATATTCCTTGTATCATACTTAACAAGGTAAGGTCTTGTTTTGTATTTATTTCATCCCTTATGTATTCTTTATTTTTGTTTTAAGCGTTTATCATTATAGCAGCCTCATTATTTCAGACCTATTTCCGTTCGTGCGAATTGGTATGGGAGTAAAACGGCTCATATTCATGGATTCATTTTTTCCTACCCAGAATGTCGAAGGTGGCTACCACTATATAGCCTGTTTTTTTCTTGATTTCTCCGAAAATACATCAAATTGGATTGTCAAATTTCAGGATCGTAATGAGAAAATATAATCTATTAAGTGATACCAAAAACTCATCAACAATGAGAAAACTCGGGGGGATGATGCTGTCGATCCGGTTACGGACCTTTAACTCTATAACTTCCTTTTTTTTCGAATTTTGTAAAAAAAAACACTTGTGTGTGTTTTTCGGATACTTTAACCTGTAAATTTTGACCTGGATAGGCCAAGAATGTCCGAAATTATGCTCCACGGCTCCATGAGCATAATGGTCCTACATGTAGACCCGTCAGCGCAAATCAGCTCTGTAACAACTAAGTTAAATCTGGAAAAGGAGAGAAAAATGTAACATCTCCCACTATTTTGGGGTCCCACCATAAGACACATGACCTTATGGGCAAGTAAAGCAGTGCTGTATAAATTTTGCAAATAATTTTTTTAAAAATATTTTTAGTAACAGGCTTTGAGTTTTAAGGTGAGAGGATGCAACACACGTAGAGGGCTCACCTTACCATCCAATTGAGTGTGATTTAAAGCTCACCTTATAAAATCTGTCTGACTCTTAGGTCTGTATGCACAAAACAAGTTTGATCAGGTCTAACTTTAGACCTGCTGTAACTATGGAGATCTATAAGTCATGGATAAGGAACATTTTGGTATTTACATACCTTATTCTATAATATTGTAGAGCCAAATACATGTTATATATAGCTGAAGTTTAATTTTTTAACATTACTAGGAGTACGGAGAAATAAAGTTAAACTATGTGGTAAATTAAATATGAGAAAGGTTTTTAACACAAGTCAAACACATACATAAATGAAAACCAGTGAAAAAATTTCACTGACCATCCAGGATTTGAACCTGGGACCTTGGGATCACGGACCGATGCTCTACCAACTGGGCTAATGAGTCAGATGGAGGGCAGGTATTGAACTGAAGGCCTATAGATAAAAAAATATGGGGCTCTTCTCCATCTGACTAATTAGCTCAGTTGGTAGCTGGATGGTCAGTGAAATTTTTTCACTGGCTGTCATTTATGTATGTGTTGACTTGTGTTAAAAACCTTTCTCATAATTACTAGGAGTAAGTGAGGAAAAGAAAAGAATTTAAGTCTCACGTCCATAGTTGGACCAGGTCTAACTCTAAAGAGACCTGATTTAACTTGTTTTGTGCATGGACATAAGAGTCTTATTAAGTTGATACTTATATAAGTTCAGTTTCTCTTGCCTTAACATTTCAATAAATTTGTGCAATTTTTTGCACGCCTAGTATTTTCAAAACTCAAAGCCTGAAGTAGCTGTACACTGTGTTAGTCTCCGGTTTCCAACCTTTAGAAACAGTAATTTTGGTTCATATCTGAAATAGGTTGATAAAGTATACTATACATGTATGGTTGAAATAAAAAAAATTGAAATCCCCTTTCGCAAAGGTTTTAGATACTCTCTCAAATCTGCCCTCCCTGCGTAAATATTGAACGGGCTGTAAGTTTTACGCATGGTACTCTTTGAAATTATCTCTTTCTAAAACAATTCTTTTTTTTTCTATATTTCAGAGCCATGAAGCCTAGACAACAACTGCAGCGTAAGGCGATCTACCAAGCACAACCTGGCTCAGAATACTTGTGCCATTTTCAGCCATACACATGTATGTATTGCGGACAATATTACAGTGATTTCACATATTATGTAAAACATGTGATACGACATAGAGCAAAATTACGAAGATACTGGTACAGCCAGTAAAACATTTGGTCTAATGACAAGAACAAAAGGCAATGCGCCATGTGATGAAAGGATTCATACCAAGAAAAGACCCTACCATTGTAAATATTGTGACAAGTGTTTGTTACATGCAGGTGCCAAGACTGTACATGAAAGGGTTCACAACAAAGAGAAACCTTACCAATGTAGATATTGTGAGAGGAGTTTCTCACAGACAGCTGGCAGGACAAGACATGAAATGGTTCATGCCAAAGAGAGATCATCCTTATTTAATTATTACAGCGAAGGTTTCTCACAGGAAGGGGCCAATATTTCACATGAAAGTATTCACAACGAAGAGAAACCTTTGCAATGTAAATATTGCAGCCAGAGTTTCACATTGGTATCACAGATGATGGCACATTGGGAGACTTTTCATGAAAGAAATCTTGCCAAACGGAAACCATACCCATGTGATTATTGTGACAAAAGTTTCTTACGGAAGATAAAAGATTAAGCATGAACTGATCCACACCGGTGAGAAACCATTATATCAATGTTCATATTGCAATAAGAGTTTCTCATGTGCAGAGAGCAAGGCTACTCATGAAATGACGCATACCGGCGTGAAACAATTCTATCCATGCATATATTATGACAAGGTTTTTGCATATGCAGGCAGTAAGATTGCACATGAAATGATTCACACTGGTGAGAAACAAATACCGGTATATCAATGTTCATATTGCGATAAGAGTTTCTCATATGCAGGTTGCAAGGCTACTCATGAAATGACTCATACCAAAGAGAAACCATACCAATGTAAATATTGCATGAAAAGTTACTCACATGCAGGTCACATGACTGTCCATGAGATGAATCATACTAAAAAGAGACAAGTACGTGTATATGAATGTAAACATTGTGACATGCGTTTCTCTACCCCAAGTGACAAGACTGCACATGAAATGCTTCATACCGAGAACCCGTACCAATGCAAATTTTGTAACAAACGTTTCACACATAAAATTAGCAGAACTAAACATGAAAAACTCCATACCATAGAGAAACCTTACCGATGCAAATATTGTGAGAAGAGATTCTCAAAGGCAGGTGTCAAGACTAGACATGAAAGGATTCATACCAAAGAGAAACCTTACAAATGTGAATATAGTGACAACAGTTACTCATGGACAAGTAACAAAGCCAGACATGAAAGGATCCATACCAAGGAGAAACCTTTCCGATGTACATATTGTGTCAAAAGTTTCTCAACGGAAAGTACCAAGGCTAGACATGAAAGGATTCACACAAATCAGATTCCAATAAGCAACATCTATTTAAAGGTTCGGAAGGATCCTTTCAATAAATCAATCAGTTGGGATGTGCAATAATTATGAACCCTGGGGAGGGTAAGGGGCTAGAGTCGAAGGACCAAGAAAAGAGGGTGCTTTTTTGGCAATTACTCCTTTCCCTCAAAAAGTCAATCAAAATAGCCCCCTCGATTTACCTCTGACGTTATTTCTGGTTCAAAATGGCTGCCCTTCCGGTTGACCTTTGACCATGAGCTACCGGTTAAAACCTGACCTTTGACAACTTCTGGTTGGCATCTGACCTTTGACCACTTCCAGTTGACATTTGATCATATGACCCCAAAATGATGTCAAAAAGTTAGATTATTACTTTTTTCAGCGCATTTGACAACATAATTGATTCAATTATGATATTTCATAACTCATTTTGACACAATTTCTGCAGTTTGATGATAGAAAAAGTGGAATATAAAAAGTGGAGAAACAGAATAAATTTGACTGACTTTAATGTGTCAGCCCAATGTTAAGCCTCTAAAACCCCTTTTGCATTATGTAGTTCATTGCACAATTGATGCATTCTGTTCAAAAAGGTCATTGACCTTAATACAGGGGCCAAATTTCAAAATTGTTCAAATATTTTTTTAAAACCAAAACAGAGTATTCGTCTAGTTGAAAGGAATCGGAAGAATTTTGACCTATCTGTTAAAAGCAAACATGGTAAAATGTCAATTTTTCGGCTCCACAAGGGTCAAAGAATAAAAAATGCACCAATTTTGATCAAAATGGTCTCACATTTAAAGAAGAGTATAGTATGCCTCTGGTATTTTGAATTACTGAGTCCTTTTGACCTTGACATTTGCGGTCACATTGGTCTGGTAATGCAGCACCAGAGGTTTCTTTCTTTTAAAACCCCTTTTCTGTTCAAAAGGTCATTGACCTTAATACAGGGGCCAAATTTCAAAATTGTTCAAATATATTTTAAAAACCAAAACAGAGTATTCGTCTAGTTGAAATGAATCGGAAGAAGTTTGACCTATCTGTTAAAAGCAAAAACGGTAAAATGTCAATTTTTCGGCTCCACAAGGGTCAAAGATCAAAATGGTCTCACATTTATAGAAGAGTATAGTATACATTTGTACCTCTGGTATTTTGAATTACTGAGTCCTTTTAACCTTGACATTTGCAGTCACATTTGTGACGTGTCATGTCAAAAGCAGACACTTTTGGGCAGGATCGTAAATAGAGAAGTAGCCAAAACTCTGTCCGGGGTAACTTTTTCACAATGTGTGTTTCTTGCGAATTTGTGATATTATTAATGTTAAAAATATTGTCTCATCGTTTCAGACCAGAATATAACTGGCATCTTGTATTTTTGAGACATTTTTCAAGGTAATTCCTACTCTCAACATTGTCAATAATATTTTTAAAGGCCAATATCTCAATATCCAATTTTACAATACCATACCTTAATTACGAACTCAATATCTTCGCTTAGGAATGTCCGATTTCATTGGGGAAAACAGCGTTGTGGACCAAATATCTTTATATTTAAGATATGTAAAAATCTCAAAATTGATAACCTGCCCAAAAGTGTCTCCTTTTGACATGACACGTCACATTTGTCTGGTAATGCAGCACCAGAGGTGAGGTAAACTATTCCTTTTTAAATTTGTTCCAATTTTGGACCTTTTTTTATCAAAATGGAGCATTTGTTTATATATATGTGGATCCGAAAATTTATCATTTTGTCTATCACCAGCTCGAGATATGGCAGATCTGTCAAAGTATACATTTTCTGAAGCAGTATGACCAGATAAATACAGAGACATGATTTGTAACAAACTCTGAGCAATTTTGAAATTTGACTCCTGTTTAGATTTGGATGATCATTTGAACATGTTCCCCCAAAAGGAACACGGGATGTTTTTAACCTTCGAGATAGTTGAGACTGATGCTTAAAAATACTACGAAGTCAGCTTGTACAGTTCATTCAATTAACTTGATTATCAACTGCTGATTAACACACTACTTCATCAGCTATCTACTGCTGATAGCACATTACTTCATCAGCTATCTACTGCTGATAGCACATTACTTCATCAGCTATCTACTGCTGATAGCACATTACTTCATCAACTATCTACTGCTGATAGCACACTACTTCATCAGCTATCTACTGCGGATAGCACATTACTTCATCAGCTATCTACTGCTGATAGCATACTACTTTATCAGCTATCTACTGCTGATAGCACACTACTTCAGCTATCTACTGCTGATAGCATACTACTTTATATCAGCTATCTACTGCTGATAACACACTACTTCATCAGCTATCTACTGCTGATAGCACACTACTTCAGCTGTCTACTGCTGATAGCATACTACTTTATCAGCTATCTACTGCTGTAATTGTTCCCATTTTCATAGTGAAAATAGGTATTATTCCAACCTAAAATTAACAAATTTATGTAAAATAAATCATTTACTCTCAGAAGAAGACTTCACATTTCAAAGCAGTGGTTATCCTATCAAAACTTTCCTTTTAGTATACATCTAAAGTCTGACATTGGCTGGATCCTACCAATTTGGATGACCAACCTTTTTTTTTATACGAAGAGAGGCCAAACACTTTTTTGCCCTATTTCATCAACTGCTGATAGCACACTATTTCATCAGCTATCTACTGATAAACCTAACTTTAATATGAGGGGACGAAAAGAAGGAAAAATATGGGGTTTTTTTCTTGGGTGTGGTTTTGACATACGAACGGCCATAGCGTGACACTGGGGAAACCCTTGATCGGCTACGCTTTCGATGCCCATAATTGATTTTGCATGATGACGTAATCACATCACACAGGATATTTTCTCTTGCAGTTACTTGGCGCTGTAGTGAGTTAAGGCTTCGAACTGTATTCCCTCCATATATATACCATAAATAATATACAAATAAGTTTATAATGACTGACTGGCAGGATTTGTAAAGCGCCAAAGTACTAGGAACACTAGGCGCAACGATAGTCCAAGCTTCTGCTTGGTGCAGGCGCATAGGAGTGAGAAACAAAAGACGAACAGACAGGGGGAAAGACTGCACGTTGGGGAAAAGTTGAGACGAGCAGCTTTTGTAATGAAGTTATATTATTGGCATTCTTTATTGGAAAATGCCCTGTTATCAGGCCGCCTTATAGTGCTCAGCGCGTTGTTGAACATAATAGCTCTCGTGCAATCTTTCCATTGGTACGCGTACGGTACCCTATTTGTATTTCAATGAATATCACCTTTAAAAGCAATTTTTTCCACTTGGTCTATTTTTGGGGCGAAGGAAAACAAAACAAACATTTCCATTTTATTTCAATCGGGTAAGTCCAAAATGGTCGCCCAAACCCTTTAAAACTGTCTGACGAATTTACGTCATAAACCATCTGCTGATAGTAAACTATTTCATCAACTGTCTACTGCTAGCAAACCACTTTATCAACTGCCTGCTGCTGATATCATACTACATCATCAACTATAATATTATACTGCTGATAGCAACCTTCTTCGTCTACTTGCCTACTTGCCTTCGTCTACTTCGTCTACTGATAGCAAACTACTTCAACTATCTACTATCAAACTACATCATCAGCTATCTACTGCTGATCGGCAAACTACTTCATCAACTATCTACTGCTGATAGCAAAATACTTCATCAACTGTCTACTGCTGATAGCAAACTACTTTATCAGCTATCTACTGCTGATACTATAGCAAACTACTCCATCAGCTATCTACTGCTGATAGCAAACTACTTCAACTATCTACTACTGATAGCAAACTACTTCAACTATCTGCTATCAAACTACTTCATCAGCTATCTACTGCTGATAGCAAACTACTTCATCAACTATCTACTACTGGTAGCAAACTAATATATCTATTATTGGAAAAGGGTAGTGTAACAGGAGTGACTAAGCATTGTTTTCTTCCTTTTGCTTCCAGCAGCAACCATTTCGAAGATGTGCTGAAACAATTTGTGATGGACATGATGTATTATATCACTCATACATAAATTCTAGACAGTTCATTGGTTGATTACCATTTATCATTTTTACTATCACCCTCTCCGTGTGATAGTCTTTACCATCATGTGCTCTTCCTTAGTGCGCCTGCGCCAAGCCGTGCGCTGACTCTTGGACTCGCCGATTTAGTTATGGGGTGGACCCCAAAATGTAAAGTATATCACGGCAAAACATGGTGTTATGTTGATGAAAAAATGTATATCCTACCTTAGGCCTGAATAGTATTTTAGTAATAGAATTTATGCATGAGTGATATAAAACAAATATTAACTGTCTTAAATTCGTGTAATGGTCGAAATATAATCACTCGGTGAAAGATGTATTGTTCCATTCTACTCGCCGTTCCGGCTCGTGGAATGGAACAATCCATCTTTCACCTCGTGATTATATTTCGACCATCACACTCATAGACAGTTAATATTTGTATACCATCGTATAACTCTCTCCACGCGGGTGCCGACTGCAGACGACACATTATATTTTATTTATATTCAAAAATTTCATAATTCTACATTTCAATTACTATATTTGGAATCGGTATGAAAAGTGCTTTAAAATGAGTACAAACAAGCCTAGTATTGGTTCTTAAAATAGCTCTTGATATTTTGAACTCTATGACAAGAGCAGAGCAATTAATAATACGATGGGTTTCAAATCAGACAGTGAAAGCGATCTGTATTTATAATTGTTATTTGCTATAATCTTTTATGTGAATTTTGTCTTCCATGGGCGACCATTCTCTCATGAGTGTGATCTGTGTAATTCTCAAACATTTTCAAAATAGGCTACAGTACATAGTTTAACAGATTGTGCTGTGTAGTTATTGGGTTGCCACACGAATATACCCCACGTGGAAATTTAGACAATCGGGATTGGAATGTGACAATAGGGACGAAAATATTGCTTTGTAATCCTCCACACACCCACCCCACATTAAATGTAACTACATGTACGCTGCTGAAATACCTGCTGCTAATACTAGGCATATCACCTCAAAAATAATCGCAGCAGAAACATGTTATTTAATGTTCCTACATTATTGAGCTTTATTAAAGCATCAAAAAACAGAATTGAAATCGGTCAATGCATTGTGACGTAGTATCAATTTAAAGATGCTCGTAGATGGAATGAAATCCTGCCACAAATGGCTGTAATGACAAAATTGGCACATTTTAAGATTTTGAAGGTATATTTGGATGCTTGCTTGAAAAAGCAGCGTTAATTTAAATATCACATGTTAAATGCATATCTTTTCTGACTTCGTTACAGAAAACAAAATTAAAAAATCTATCATTGAATAATTATAATAAATTAACCAAATATACTATTTTAGCAATTTCGGCCAATCTGCAGACAAATTAAATCTCAAAAAATGACTAAGTTCAGCTAATTAATATGCAAAATTGATGCCAATAGAAAACCATACATGATATAAAGGTGCGGGTTTTTTTGCACACATATGTATACAAAGTTCTTTCAATTGATAACAAAAAATACACAAAAAGTAATTAATTATGCAAATTAGGTAATTACAGCTAATTATGTATTTATGATATTATTATGCAAATTAGGCATGAGTAATTTTAGGTTTTTTTTTCAATATTTAATGAACGTCTGTTCATTCATCATCAATTTTTTAAGTATGATCCTGTTATGAGGTTGAATAAATGAACTGCAGTTAATTATTTAAAAACAATACAAAAAATAAAAAGTTTGACATTTTGACGGTGTCTGGAATATAATTTTCATTTTACTGTAAACATGGTATGTGTCACCATTACTCAAAGCCAAGTCCGAAAAGTAAAAATTAAAATTCAGTTGCAATGAGACTTTAAATTAACATTTTGTCATCTGGATTAACATGGGAGGATAATCGGTAAAAGCAAAAGCCATTTTACTGTACCGCGTATACAAAAAAAGTATGGCCTTGGACACACACAATGGCTTAGAGCTATTGTGGTTTGGAAAATTACTCCCTAAAAATATCATTGATTAATGTTTTGTTTCAACTAGTTGTAGGGAAGTGTTTCATTCGTTGTCGACGGAATTAATTTACATGCTAAGAAAGATTAGTATTGCAGCTAAATGGTGGTAGTTCCTTTACTTCAATAGGCCTATATTTACTGATTTATGAGCGATCTTCAAAAATCCATAAAAACAGGCAGTAGCTCTTAAACAAAACAATTTTTTTATTTATGGACCCGATGTTAGCCTCGGAAAGGCTTCACACACCATATATTAAAAATTTAAACAATTTGGATAAATGAAGCATATGAAGAAATTCATTTATCGACATGGATGTTTTCTAAAATTGGCCAAATTTGAAACGCGCCCTTTTCAATTCACTGTTATGCTTGCATGCACAGTGTAGCAGAATTATTGTGCAGCCACTGTGACATACCTACTAATACACTAGGGTCCACAACATACTCATCTATCAGGGCACAGTTCTTTAACCTCAATAAAATTGTATATTCATTGAATGAAAATTGGGTACAAAAACTCATACCCTGCAACTTGAGGTCAGATTTTGCACTATGATTGTTTATTGAGGTTACTGTAATTTGTCATTGGGATGAGGCCATTGTGGTCCATAGTGATAGCCCACTACTTATCCAACATTATATACTTCATTAATATATTCTTGTTCATTGATTGGTTAAAAGTGGATCACATGACCAAAAATAGTTCTCCCATCAGTACTCTTATCCGTAAATAGTACCTCTAAGCCGTAAATAGTATTTTCAATGTCCCGGATGAGCCGTAAATAGTACCTCCAAGCCGTAAATAGTACTTTTGACCATGCCTTCCGCGTGCGCGCATTCAATGCGACGGAACAGTTCACGCACGCGAAACTGCCATAGCGTGATTTCGCGCTGCTGTAATTGGTTAGCCCGATTTTAGCCTATTCGATTTTTTTGAAGGGCAAAATATAGGTTGTGCTTAAATTGGTCGTGCTGTTCACTCAGGATAGAAGCGGGAGAGTTAAAACGTCATATAATTTTCTTTTAACCAATCAATGAACAAAGAACATATTAATGAAGTATATAAAACAAATATATACTGCCTTTATTCGAAGTTCTGGTTAAAACTATGGTCCCTCGTTGAGATCAATTAATACTATTTTCCTTCGGGGCTGCGCCCCTCAGAAAAATAGTACTATTGATCTCACCTCGGGCCCATAGTTTTAACCAGAACCTCTCATAGCAGAATATATTTGTATACTATACTTAGTCGTGACAACTATCGGCTGGTAGCAAACTACTACAACTATCGCTGATAGCACATTACCAGTACTTCATCAACTATCTAAAGCTGCTAGCACACTACTTCATCAGCTATCTACTGCTGCTAGCAAACTACTTCATAAACTATCTACTACTGATAACACTACATCAGCTATCTACTACTGATAGCACACTACTTCATCAGCTATCTACTACTGCAGATAGCACACTACTTCGTCAGCTATCTACTACTGATAGCACACTACTTCATCAACTATCTACTGCTGATACAGCTTCTAGCACACTACTTCAGCTATCTACTGCTGATAGCAAACTACATCATCCACTATCTTATCTACTACTGATAAACACTACTTGATCAGCTATCTACTACTGATAGCATGCAATCTTCAGCTACTAGCAGAATACTTCATCAGCTATCTACTGCAGATAGCGGACAACTTCAACAACTATCTACTGCATGCTGATAGCAAACTACATCATAAACTATATCTACATGATTGTATTAACCCTAACACTGGACCCTGCTTTTTGGGATCGGAAGTCAAAGAAGATCCGAAAAAGTCAAGGAGAAGAAGAATTTTGACTTGGCACCCCTGGATTCGAACCTTTGACCCCTCGCATGCCAAGCACATGATCACGGACCGGTAGCTACACGGGTTATTGCTGCCCGGCCAGCAATTCCGTGCGCATATAACACTTGGGGTGATTGCGTCATCGCAGACCCTGGGATTCATGCATGCGCAGATTTTTTCATCGTAAGATTTTGTAAGTTTTTTGGGTGTTAGGGTTAATGATAACACACTACTTCTGCTGTCTACTGTTGATAGCACACTACTTAACAGCTATATACTGCTGCTAGTAAACAACTTAATAAACTATCTACTACTGATAACACTACTTCATCAGCTCTCTACTACTGATAGCACACTACTTCATCAACTATCTACTACTGATAGCACACTACTTCGTCAGCTATCTACTGTTGATAGCGGACTACTTCATCAGCTATCTACTGCTGATAGCAAACTACTTCATCCACTATCTTATCTACTACTGATAACACACTACTTGATCAGCTATACTGATAGCATGCAATCTTCAGCTACTAGCAGAATACTTCATCAGCTATCTACTGCTGATAGCGGACAACTTCAACAACTATCTACTGCATGCTGATAGCAAACTACATCATAAACTATCTACATGATTGTATTAATGATAACACACTACTTCTGCTGTCTACTGTTGATAGCACACTACTTAACAGCTATATACTGCTGCTAGTAAACAACTTCATAAACTATCTACTACTGATAACACTACTTCATCAGCTATCTACTACTGATAGCACACTACTTCATCAACTATCTACTACTGATAGCACATTACTTCGTCAGCTATCTACTGTTGATAGCGGACTACTTCATCAGCTATCTACTGCTGATAGCAAACTACTTCAACTATCTTATCTACTTTTGATAACACACTACTTCACAGTGGCGTAGCGTGGGCAGGGCTGTCAACTTTTTGGAATTGCTTTGCGTGAGACAGAGGCGTACTGGGATTTGCCGACTCCAATGTTCTTTTTGTATCTTGATTATTTGAGCCACGGCGTTCGAGAATGTGAAAAGCGGGGGGGGGGGGTAGGATTCATGACGAAGCGTGAGATTTTACTCATTTTCCAGCTTTTTGCGTGAGATTTACTACCTAGGCGTGAGATTTTACTACCTTGGCGTGAGAAAGTGACCCAATGCGTGAGACTCACGGCCAATGCGTGAGAGTTGACAGCCCTGAGCGTGGGTCATCACATTTCAGTGTTTTCATAATTTCATTAGCCAGGTTTAAATTATTACAAGATTTGAGGTGTTATTGTTATATTTCTTGCTTATACAATGTACATGTATGAGTGTTGTATGCAATGTACCTGCAAGTCACAAGAACATACTGGTCCGCTGAATGTACAGTCTATTTGTAACAGTAGGGCCTACATGTATGGGCAGTTATAGGTAGCAGGGGTCTACAAAATCATTATGTCAAGTCAGTTGTGCAAATATTGCAAACAAAACTGGTTATCTACTATAAAAACAAACAAACAAAAACAATGTTATTAGAAATTTTAATTTAAAAAATCCTTTTTGTCATAATTTACTTATTTTACTTATGTTACCCTATTTTACCACGGTAATTTAAGATGGCGGTAAATTACCGGTAATTTACCATGTAAATTAACCGGTAATTTACCGACTCACAACACTGACTGTTTGTATAGATCAGGGTCAATATTTACACAAAAACACCCAAAATTGCTCCTGGATCTGAAATCCTTATTTCAAGCCCTGTAGCTGATGTAGTGATATCAGTAGTAGATAGTTTATGAAGTAGTGTGCTAGCAGCTGTAGATAGTTGATGAAGTAGTGCAATATCAGTAGTAGATAGCTGATGAAGTACTGGTAATGTGCTATCAGCGATAGTTGTAGTAGTTTGCTACCAGCCAATAGTTGCCTCGACTAAGTATAGTGTGCAGTATCAGCTTGTTGGTGAAAACACTGAAAGCAGCACCCCCTCCCAAGCCCCCTTGATGTATGTGCTTCCAAAGTTTGAGGGGTTGATCATGGCTTGACTATCTCACAAGCTTTTTATATTTTAAACATTCTAAGGAACTGTACATGTACAACTCTAGGGAAAATGCCCCATTTTTTTGTCACAAATATGAGTGAACTTGTGATCGAGGAATGACCCTTTTGATTTCACATCATTCAGAATATAAATGCTTTTTGTCTCTGTTTTACCAAAGTGTTCCTGTGTATTTTGGGTACCACTGGTGGCATGTCGTGAGTTGGGCACCCCAAAAGGATGGAATAACACTTTATCGAAAACTGTGCTACCCATTAGATTGCCACACAACCCCTTGTCCCACAGCAGTGATTGATACCTCATTTTATGCCTAATTTAATATAGATTCAGTGTAGAAAAGCATTAACTCACATAGTATTCTGGTAAAAAGATGGCATATCACTTAGAATGGAAAATGCCAGGGGTGGCGGTTATGGTAAGCCAAAAGGTCCATTACGTATTGCGACAACGCGTTGCTTTCGAAAGCAACGCGTTGCTAAGCCAGCCAATATAGATATAGAGCTTTTAGCAGCACGTAACTTTCCCCAAAGCAACGCGTTGCTTTCGCCTTCTGAAAGCAACGCAAACAACATATTGTTGTCATTTTTTACGTCTTGTGGCGACAACCAATCACAGCGACTCTTACAGGATACACACAAGCATGCAAGAAACTCTTTATAAGCTTATATATATTGTTCTCATAATATCTGTGAAATTTTACGCTTGAAATGGATTTCGTTTTATGATATGAACAAATTAATATTGTTGCTCAAGGAATTTCTCATTTACAATTGAGTGTACAATAGTGTGATACACGCAAAACATGCTGTTACATGTAACAGCTAGTACCACTAAGGCGGGATGGACATAACCAACAACTCTTCAAAGCGCCGATATGATTGGCTAATCAAAAACTCGGCTTGGGCGCCCCTGAATTGATGTAAGCAACACGTTGCTAAAAGCTCTATTTCTATTGGCTGGCTTAGCAACGCGTTGCTTTGGCGAAAGCAACACGTTGTCGCAATACGTAATGGGGCTTTTGGCTTGCCATAGGCGGTGCAGGTGGATGCGGTTACATGTTAAATACATAGGATATAAATGGAGTGATTAAATAATTAATTTTTTATGAGCTCATGTGAAGCACTAATATGTTAAGAAATTTGGCTGATTTCTTGCATAAATTAACAAAATTACAGTCAGTTTTGTCAGCAAAATACATTTTGAGAAAAACGTGTTTGAAAATTGAGATTTACATAGAAGCCTGTATGTTAATTAGGCGGTAATTATGGGTTATCTCCAAAAAATAAACATGTTTGAAGGAAAAAAAAGTGTCAATTGTTAGAAGTTATCTACAACATATCAACAAATAGCTTTTTTGCCCATTTTTGACACCTTATGACATGCCACCCACTGTAAAACATCATCATTCTACATGTAAGTTGTACATGTAGTTAGCATCCTGGAAGTATAACATTGACAAGTTTACTTTTAACCAGATCCAAATATGATGACCAGGTTCATTACTATCAGTCATGAGTGGAAATTTCAATTGAATGAACACAGCCTGACATAGCGTGACAATGTGTGTGCGTACACTATGTGATGTACGCATGCCAGCGTGTGCAACTGTGTGTCCGTAACTCGAGAGTTGTTTAGTATTGTGTCCAAGGTTGTGGGTTCGCATTGCAGTTTGAAATTCCCGAAATACGATCACGGATGGGTCGAATACAAGCTTTTGAAAGCTGTGTTCATTCAATTGAAATTCCTAGTATATAAATGTTCTATCACGAAAATGAAAGCATATATGCATGTGATATAAACTGAATGTAGTTTTCTCAGATGGTATAGTCCAGTGCCGAGTGGCTAGATAGGCCGGCTCTGTATCCATGTATTGTTATGAGAGAAAACATTGAAACACTTGTTAAAAATGTACGTAAATACTACATGACTTTTGTTTCACTTTTTACAACTTTAGCCGGATCGTTGAAGCTAATTTTCATCTGGAAAGGTATTCAACTAAACAGGACTGTGTCAAGTATCTATATGTAGCTCTTAATATGAAAAGAATTGAATTTTTATCATTCATTTTAATTAATTTTTATAATTTAATTAATTTACTTATTTTCCCATTTTTTACCGGTAATTTACCGCCATTTTTAATTTACCGGTAAATTAACAACAGTCAAACACACACAGTTCTGTTTCAGAACCAGGGGCATTTTGCCTTTAAATTTGCTCCTGCTTATTTCAAGCCCTGATCAGCTATCTACTACTGATAGCACACTACTTCATCAGCTATCTACTACTGATAGCACACTACTTCATCAGCTATCTACAGCTGCTAGCACACTACTTCATCAGCTATCTACTGCTGATAGCAAACTACTTCATCAACTATCTTATCTACTACTTATAACACACTACTTCATCAGCTATATCTACTACTGATAGCATGCAACTTCATCAACTATCTTCTGCTGCTAGCATAATACATCATCAGCTATCTGCTGCTGATAGCGGACTACTTCAACAACTATCTACTACTGATAGCAAACTACATAAGCTATCTATTAATGAGAGCACACTACAACTTCCGCTGTCTACTGTTGATAGCACATTACGTATCAGCTATCTACTGCTGATAGCAAACAACTTCATAAACTATCTACTACATGTACTGATAACACTACTTCATCAGCTATCTACTACAGATAGCAGACTACTTCAACTATATACTGCTGATAGGACACCACTTCATAACTATCTACAGCTGCTAGCACACTACTTCATCAGCTATCTGCTGCTGATAGCTGACTACTTTGTCAGCTATCTACTGCTGATAGCAAACTGTAAATTATCTTATCTACTACTGATAACACACTACTTCATCAGCTTTCGACTACTGATAGCATGCAACTTCATAAACTATCTTCAGCTGCTAGCAGAATACTTCATCAGCTATCTACTGCTGATAGCGGACTACTTCAACAACTATCTACTGCTGATAGCAAACTACTCCATCAGCTATCTACTACTGATAGCAAACTACTTCAACTATCTACTACTGATAGCAAACTACTTCAACTATCTGCTATCAAACTACTTCATCAGCTATCTACTGCTGATAGCAAACTACTTCATCAACTATCTACTACTGATAGCAAACTAATATATCTATTATTGGAAAAGGGTAGTGTAACAGGAGTGACTAAGCATTGTTTTCTTCCTTTTGCTTCCAGCAGCAACCATTTCGAAGATGTGCTGAAACAATTTGTGATGGACATGATGTATTATATCACTCATACATAAATTCTAGACAGTTCATTGGTTGATTACCATTTATCATTTTTACTATCACCCTCTCCGTGTGATAGTCTTTACCATCAATGTGCTCTGCCGTAGTGCGCCTGCGCCAAGCCGTGCGCTGACTCTTGGACTCGCCGATTTAGTTATGGGGTGGACCCCAAAATGTAAAGTATATCACGGCAAAACATGGTGTTATGTTGATGAAAAAATGTATATCCTACCTTAGGCCTGAATAGTATTTTAGTAATAGAATTTATGCATGAGTGATATAAAACAAATATTAACTGTCTTAAATTCGTGTAATGGTCGAAATATAATCACTCGGTGAAAGATGGATTGTTCCATTCTACTCGCCGTTCCGGCTCGTGGAATGGAACAATCCATCTTTCACCTCGTGATTATATTTCGACCATCACACTCATAGACAGTTAATATTTGTATACCATCGTATAACTCTCTCCACGCGGGTGCCGACTGCAGACGACACATTATATTTTATTTATATTCAAAAATTTCATAATTCTACATTTCAATTACTATATTTGGAATCGGTATGAAAAGTGCATTAAAATGAGTACAAACAAGCCTAGTATTGGTTCATTGGTTCTTAAAATAGCTCTTGATATTTTGAACTCTATGACAAGAGCAGAGCAATTAATAATACGATGGGTTTCAAATCAGCCAGTGAAAGCGATCTGTATTTATAATTGTTATTTGCTATAATCTTTTATGTGAATTGTCTTCCATGGGCGACCATTCTCTCATGAGTGTGATCTGTGTAATTCTCAAACATTTTCAAAATAGGCTACGGTAGTTTAACAGATTGTGCTGTGTAGTTATAGGGTTGCCACACGAATATACCCCACGTGGAAATTTAGACAATCGGGATTGGAATGTGACAATAGGGACGAAAATATTGCTTTGTAATCCTCCACACACCCACCCCCACATTAAATGTAACTACGCTGCTGAAATACCTGCTGCTAATACACTAGGGTCCACAACATACTCATCTATCAGGGCACAGTTCTTTAACCTCAATAAAATTGTATATTCATTGAATGAAAATTGGGTACAAAAACTCATACCCTGCAACTTGAGGTCAGATTTTGCACTATGATTGTTTATTGAGGTTACTGTAATTTGTCATTGGGATGAGGCCATTGTGGTCCATAGTGATAGCCGACTACTGATACTGCACACTATACTTAGTCGAGGAAACTATCGGCTGGTAGCAAACTACTACAACTATCGCTGATACGTAGCACATTACCAGTACTTCATCCAAGAGCTGTAGGCATTCTTGTATTGTTTGTGATATTTGTACAATGTGTGAAATAAAATATGTTTTTAATAAATATTATTTGTGAATCTGTCTGATTTTTTACTCTTTATAATTAAAAGATACAACAAAATACATGAATATTGTTCATTCCACCGTATTAATGATCGTTTAAAATGGTATTCATTTACTTGCCCCTCTCCCCCTGGAGAAAAATATCCTTCCGATGCACCACCACTTTTCTGATTTTCGCGACACTATATACACGTAGTAAACGCCATGGATTCAATCGGATGATTTTAAGGTCGCGATAACATGCATATTCATGATCGATGAATGATATATTATTCATAAGTAGTGTTTATTTCCGCATTTTAAAGACTATCTAAGATATCAAGTATTAATTATGCATTCAGAACCGGCAAGACTGATTTACACCGAAGTATTCTGATTGGTCCGCAATGTGAATATGAATATTTATCGCGAAATGTCAATATGAATATTAAGTAGATATCATGCATACTTAATGAAGTTCGGCCATCTTTCATCTTGATCATGTCAAGTATATAGTGATTTATGAAAGGTTCGATCGGGAAAAGTGGTGGCGCTATATTAATAATTAATCAAACCAGCAGGGACACGATACGATGAATCGATATTTATTTTATATTTTTTTATGATATTTTCTGATTACTTGTAACAAACAGAAAGAGACAAAAATAAGATAAATGAACACATAATATTTAAAAGATGTATTTTATTTGACAAAACATTTTACAAACAATACAAGAATGCCTACAGCTCTTGCTTCATCAACTATCTAAAGGTGCTAGCAAACTACTTCATCAGCTATCTACTGCTGCTAGCAAACTACTTCATAAACTATCTACTACTGATAACACTACATCAGCTATCTACTACTGATAGCACACTACTTCATCAGCTATCTACTACTGCAGATAGCACACTACTTCGTCTGCTATCTACTACTGATAGCACACTGCTTCATCAACTATCTACTGCTGATACAGCTTCTAGCACACTACTTCAGCTATCTACTGCTGATAGCAAACTACATCATCCACTATCTTATCTACTACTGATAACACACTACTTGATCAGCTATCTACTACTGATAGCATGCAATCTTCAGCTACTAGCAGAATACTTCATCAGCTATCTACTGCAGATAGCGGACAACTTCAACAACTATCTACTGCATGCTGATAGCAAACTACATCATAAACTATATCTGGTCAATTCCAGCGAAAGCGGGACAAAATTCTCACTATGTTAACTTTCCACATTAAAATGTCATTAATAAAGGAAATCACGTTATTGATGGAGCATATCATGTCACGTCCAATGTGCTCTCTTTGTGCATATAGGCCTTTACTAGCAAGTCATACCAGGGGACAAGTTATGATAGCTTAAATGAATTGGCGTTACCCACGAATTCAAAGATAAAGCACCATATATGTCATTGAATGTCCTTCAATCAAAATGAAATTATTACCGTTAGAAAGACGTTTGCATGATCTCTCATCATGTGTAAAACGATTGAATTCCACCAAAGTTTGTGGACTCTAGAGGCCATTAAGTCAATTTGGCTAATAATTTTGTTACCCGCGTATCAAAAATAAAATGATCGTTCTGAAAATGTTAAGTGAATATGCCATAAATGACTATATCATGAAACGAAGTTTCGTTCTATAATTCTGAGGTCCAAGTGATTATTTTATGCAAATACGTTTTACCCATAAAATTCCATAAAATCAAATTTGACGTTACCCACGTATCAACTGTTACCCACGAGTCCAGCAAATATAATTGCCATAACTTAAATTAACATTTAATGACTTTGGACACTGAATTTAGTTTGACAAGCGCTTAAAATTGCAAATCGTAAAATACGTTCACCGCTTTAAAAAAGAATCTACGACGGTTTAAACTTTTGTTACCCACGAATCCCGAATAGATGCTAACCTTGAAAAATAAGGAGATTGATTATTTTAAGTTTAAATCAGCACATATTCAAGCCATGGGTATGCTATGATTTTGACAGTACTTACAGTTTATACACCTAAGAAACGCAAACCCCAAACGGTACTATAGTACTTATAGCTTTACCCACGAATTCGGCGTTACCCACGAATCCAAGGATTTACTCGTAAATTATATGTTTCTTATGCATCTTAACATTTTGAAAACATGCGAAATAGGTTCCAAAACAGTCCTGTTTAATAGCGTCCTCTTGAAGGTATACTGAAGCTGCATCATGAAGTTTTGATTGATTATCCTAAATTACCATTTTTTGGGTAAATGCAATTGGTTAGAGAAACAGGAATCATTGAAACACAATGGAGGAATAACCGCATGGTGGTTTCCAACCTTCTGTAATATTTTCTATTTTGCCGCTTACCAATACATACCTTCAAATATGTGTTACCCACGAACATTTTGGTTACCCACGAATCCCTACTTAAATTATAGTTAACAATGTATTGATAGTGTTTTAGTTCATAGGAACTGTCAAACACGAGTTAATAGAATATTGCTGCATGAAAATATGGAATGATTTTACTAAAATAATAATATAAAACTGTTTGCTCTGTCTATTTAAATTTGGCAACTTCATTATTCTCAAAATGTTTATACCCAAAATGCCATAATGATCCATTCTAAATATTCCATGTAGTCTGTATTTTGATTAAAATTCATTTTAGTGCCATTGCAGCCTGAATTATTGACATACGGAAACGTATTTTTTTATTTTTATTTAAAAAAAAATTAATAGGAATTGCTATTTTCCAGACGCTGTTACCCACGAATCCATCCGAGATCCTCATCCTGCGACGAGATACAAAATCTAACTTTATATTAAATGAAGCATTTATTCTAATCTTTCGAAATAATACAGTAATGTTAAATGACAGCCACTTTGGAAAGAGTTCGAAGAATTGACACAATCTTAACTGTACACCTGGTTCTTTCTTAAAATTTGTAATAACCAAAATATTTCTTTGTAGATATATGTAATAAAATTCTATTTTACGTTCAAAGTCTTCACCGATTTCTAGTGTATATGAGTCACACATAAAATATTGAAAGATATTAAAGAAAGTGAAATTTTATGGCGTACAACAGGTGAAAAATGCTTGAATTCGTGGGTAACATGCATATGCGCATTTAACACTTTATTAGGTCTAGCAAAAAAAGTTATTTTTCAATCCGATGGCACTTCCACCTGATGATTCACTAGACATGATCGTCTCATTTGATAAGTCTAGAATTGAAAAGGAAAACATTTTCAAAATGGCCCCCAGAGAGAATTTTGGCCCGCTTTGGCTGGAATTGACCATCTACATGATTGTATTAACCCTAACACTGGACCCTGCTTTTTGGGATCGGAAGTCAAAGAAGATCCGAAAAAGTCAAGGAGAAGAAGAATTTTTGACTTGGCACCCCCGGGATTCGAACCTTTGACCCCTCGCATGCCAAGCACATGATCACGGACCGGTAGCTACACGGGTTATTGCTGCCCGGCCAGCAATTCCGTGCGCATATAACACTTGGGGTGATTGCGTCATCGCAGACCCTGGGATTCATGCATGCGCAGATTTTTTCATCGTAAGATTTTGTAAGATTTTTGGGTGTTAGGGTTAATGATAACACACTACTTCTGCTGTTGATAGCACACTACTTAACAGCTATATACTGCTGCTAGTAAACAACTTCATAAACTATCTACTACTGATAACACTACTTCATCAGCTATCTACTACTGATAGCACACTACTTCATCAACTATCTACTACTGATAGCACACTACTTCGTCAGCTATCTACTGTTGATAGCGGACTACTTCATCAGCTATCTACTGCTGATAGCAAACTACTTCAACTATCTTATCTACTTTTGATAACACACTACTTCACAGTGGCGTAGCGTGCTGCGTGGGTCATCACATTTCAGTGTTTTCATAATTTCATTAGCCAGGTTTAAATTATTACAAGATTTGAGGTGTTATTGTTTTATTTCTTGCTTATACAATGTACATGTATGAGTGTTGTATGCAATGTACCTGCAAGTCACAAGAACATACTGATCCGCTGAATGTACAGTCTATTTGTAACAGTAGGGCCTACATGTATGGGCAGTTATAGGTAGCAGGGGTCTACAAAATCATTATTTCAAGTCAGTTGTGCAAATATTGCAAACAAAACTGGTTATCTACTATAAAAACAAACAAACAAAAACAATTTTATTAGAAATTTTAATTTAAAAAATCCTTTTTGTCATAATTTACTTATTTTACTTATTTTACCCTATTTTACCACGGTAAATTAAGATGGCGGTAAATTACCGGTAATTTACCATGTAAATTAACCGGTAATTTACCGACTCACAACACTGACTGTTTGTATAGATCAGGGTCAATATTTACACAAAAACACCCAAAATTGCTCCTGGATCTGAAATCCTTATTTCAAGCCCTGTAGCTGATGTAGTGATATCAGTAGTAGATAGTTTATGAAGTAGTTTGCTAGCAGCTGTAGATAGTTGATGAAGTACCCAGCAAACACGAAAACGTTTTAAAAACGTTTTAAATAAGTTATATTTTGGCTTTTGGTTTAGGTAAGAACGTTTTAATAACGTTAAAATGTCGGGTTATATAAAGGTCATGATAACGTTTTAAAACGTTTTGTATGAAAACTACACTACAACAATATTTTTAAATGTTTTCAAAAAATGTTATTGTAAACTATTTTTGCAAACATTTTTGCCAAATATTGTGACAATACTTAAATAACAAGTTATAATATTTGAACCCAGCAAACACAGAAATGTTCTTAAAATGTTTTTTCAAAACCTTTTAATAACATTTAAATGTCGGGTTATATAAAGGTCATGAAAACGTTTTTAAAACGTTATTGAAAATATTTTGGGCATACACTTTTCGCAAAATATTTTTTCAACCCCAAAATAACATTTTGTTTAGAATGTTTTGTATCAAGTTTTCAAGAATGTTTTTGGAATGTTATTAAAACGTTTTTATACCCTTTATATAACCCGACATTTAAACGTTTTCTGTAAAACATTTTGTTTGCTGAGCAGTAGATTATCAAAAATGTTTTTTAAGGTTATGAAAACGTTTTATCTTAATATACCCTTTATATAACCCGACATTTAAACGTTTTCTGACAACCTTTTATAACCTTTTGCGAATGATGTCGAAAACGTTTTGTGTTTGCTGGGTAGTGTGCTATCAGTAGTAGATAGCTGATGTAGTGTTATCAGTAGTAGATAGCTGATGAAGTACCGTAGAAACCCGTCTATAAGGAATAGAAGCGACTGTGATGATATCATATTTCACGCTAGCGCCCTCCACAATATTATATCATTATGGAATTTGAGCAAATCATTTACCGACACAAGCAGGTATACAATGTATTATTTTATCTTTATTTCGCATCTCACGAGCATAGCTCACTTGGCAAGGCATAAGACTTTGGTTCTTTAGATCGGAAGATGGTGAGTTCGAGCCTCATCACGGTCACACAAACTTTTATAAACAAAATATTGTTCAAACTTTTCATTTATATTTTCTTGCATTTTCTAAAGACTCCTTTCGTGATCATTTTTTTTCATATTTAGTTTAATTTATTCTATTGTTTTTCTTTTATTGTTTCTTTTCTTTGTCTTTTTTTCTTGTTTAATTTTATTTTTTCTTTATTTTCTTTGATTCATATAATATTGGCAGGATTAGGAGAGGAGGGTACTAAAGACCCATTCAGTGATTTGCTCATCCGGACGATCGTAAAAATCATCAAAATTCACCTTTGTCATTGTCATAGATGTGGTAACATAGCCTGCTAGTGGTTCAGCAGAAAACCGTGTGACACATAATTTACATTTGGCTACATTTGATTATACGATAAATACGAATTTATTAAACATGGTAACAAATATTCTCTAGCAGATCGGTTATACGATGGAACTGGTAGGCATAGGCCTATTATAAATTCGGGATATTAAATATCTTCCTGACGAGACAGATCTGCGCATGTGGTCAAAGACGATTCCTTACTAGCCACAGACCGTCCGCTGGAATTAGTTGAATCGCTATGGCTGTTGGTCGGACCTCTCATCTCTCCACATCGATTGTGACCTATCCCCGACATTGCCCTTATGAACTCACATCCTCCTGTTTTATTCCAATACGCTGGCGAAGTTACGTAATAATCGGATTAACTACCATAGCAATAGGTGAAAACAATTTTTGAATATACCGCGTTATACACTGATACGTTCAGGCGGTACCTCTTCATTGAACCATATCATGCTGCACCTGTAAGATCTTTGAAAAGACCAGTATTGTATTCAATCTATGATTGCAGACATACACAGTACAGGTGATGAGCAGAGGAGGCTTAAAGGCATTCCTACAATGCACTATGATTGGGAAATTTGATCAATATAACCTAATTTTAAAGGCAAAGTCCCCATTGCCACACACACAAAATGGTCATTTTAAAACTGCTGCCAACGAGCTAATAGTTGAGACTTAGGACTGATATTTGATTTTCTTACAGGAAACATTCATATTGTCCCACTGCATTAATTTTATTCCTAAGTCTCGATGTTATGAAACCTGCTTGTAGCGCAGCGCGATATGTTCAAAATTGTTTTCACCTATTGCTATGGTAATTAATCCGATTAATTACGCAACTTCACCAGCGTATAATGGCCGAATAAATTCTGACCATCACTTGGCTTGTTGGATTCGTCTATACCACTCTTTTCATAAATACTAATCTTACATGGCGAGTGATTAGCATTTCTTTGACAACTATGGTTTAATGCATAGGTGCCACGTGAACGATGAAGTGCAGGGCTATATATTCGAAATTGTATTCATCAATTGCTATGGTAGTTAATCCGATTAATTACGTCATATCGACAGCGAATAGCCTATAGTATGGGTTCAAGTGGAACAAAAAATAGTGTATGTCCATTGCTAGCTATGGTAATTAATCATGTTAGTGTTTACATCACTACTTCGGTGAAGACAAGAGAAGTGTGCCTTCTCTACCAACGCCTGTGATATAACATGTGCAAGCGAAACAAAATTGAATGACCAGAATAGTTTCCTTTGTCAGATGAATTGATTGAAGTTTTTGAAGACACTCTATTCTTGATGGGACAATAGATTCAAATATGGAATAATTATTATTCCTCATCTATTTTTTTTATTGAAAAAACTGCAATTGTGGCAACAGAACAATATTTATTTTGATTTCATTTCAAGTAGAAACAAAATCGTGCTTAAGCCAAAAACGCACCCTACCTCAAGAATTGGGATGGCACAAAGGTGCAACATAGGTTTTTATTGCAAAGACGAGGACAGACAAGTAGTTACAACACATCTGTCTAACCGTGTGTTTCGCTATTATTTAGAATAAATGCTTTTACTAGTTTCTATAAAACCACAAAATTACTAAAAAAAACTATAAAAAAACTAAAAAAAAAAAAAAAAAACGCACCTAAAATTAAAAGTAGAAAGGTAGATTTGAAGAAAGATAAAAAGAGCATGTCAAGAAGTTAAAATTAAACCGAGAATGAAAAAACGGAACCGGTGCCCGGACCATGCTCTCTTCAGCATGTCTTCAGTTCCAAAGTCTGACGCTCTATCAATTGAGCTATACGATCCTGATATACGAAACAGTCGTTATTATGTCAATACAATTGATTGGTGTTACAACATACTTAGATGGAATGCATAGCCACCCAGTGCCAGTATATATTTGCTCAAACTCCAAATACAACAAGCAACCAATTTTATTGAGGGCGTTTCTTAGGTATATCCTTGTAGACGGGGTTTTACGGTAGTTTGCTAGCAGCAGTAGATAGCTGATGAAGTACTGGTAATGTGCTATTCAGAATATAAATGCTTTTTGTCTCTGTTTTACCAAAGTGTTCCCTGTGTATTTTGGGTACCACTGGTGGCATGTCGTGAGTTGGGCACCCCAAAAGGATGGAATAACACTTTATCGAAAACTGTGCTACCCATTAGATTGCCACACAACCCCTTGTCCCACAGCAGTGGTTGATACCTCATTTTAAGCCTAATTTAATATAGATTCAGTGTAGAGAAGCATTCACATAGTATTCTGTAAAAAGATGGCATCACTTAGAATGGAAAATGCCAGGGGTGGCGGTTATGGTAAGCCAAAAGGCCCATTACGTATTGCGACAACGCGTTGCTTTCGAAAGCAACGCGTTGCTAAGCCAGCCAATATAGATATAGAGCTTTTAGCAGCACGTAACCTTCCCCAAAGCAACGCGTTGCTTTCGCCTTCTGAAAGCAACGCAAACAACATATTGTTGTCATTTTTTACGTCTTGTGGCGACAACCAATCACAGCGACTCTTACAGGATACACACAAGCATGCAAGAAAATCTTTATAAGCTTATATATTGTTCTCATAATATCTGTGAAATTTTACGCTTGAAATGGATTTCGTTTTATGATATGAACAAATTAATATTGTTGCTCAAGGAATTTCTCATTTACAATTGAGTGTACAATAGTGTGATACACGCAAAACATGCTGTTACATGTAACAGCTAGTACCACTAAGGCGGGATGGACATAACCAACAGCTCTTCAAAGCGCCGATATGATTGGCTAATCAAAAACTCGGCTTGGGCGCCCCTGAATTGATGTAAGCAACGCGTTGCTAAAAGCTCTATTTCTATTGGCTGGCTTAGCAACGCGTTGCTTTGGCGAAAGCAACACGTTGTCGCAATACGTAATGGGGCTTTTGGCTTGCCATAGGCGGTGCAGGTGGATGCGGTTACATGTTAAATACATAGGATATAAATGGAGTGATTAAATAATTAATTTTTGATGAGCTCATGTGAAGCACTAATATGTTAAGAAATTTGGCTGATTTCTTGCATAAATTAATAAAATTACAGTCAGTTTTGTCAGCAAAATACATTTTGAGAAAAACGTGTTTGAAAATTGAGATTTACATAGAAGCCTGTATGTTAATTAGGCGGTAATTATGGGTTATCTCCAAAAATAAACATGTTTGAAGGAAAAAAAAGTGTCAATTGTTAGAAGTTATCTACAACATATCAAAAAATAGCTTTTTTGCCCATTTTTGACACCTTGTGACATGCCACCCACTGTAAAACATCATCATTCTACATGTAAGTTGTACATGTAGTTAGCATCCTGGAAGTATAACATTGACAAGTTTACTTTTAACCAGATCCAAATATGATGACCAGGTTCATTACTATCAGTCATGAGTGGAAATTTCAATTGAATGAACACAGCCTGACATAGCGTGACAATTTGTGTGCGTACACTATGTGATGTACGCATGCCAGCGTGTGCAACTGTGTGTCCGTAACTCGAGAGTTGTTTAGTATTGTGTCCAAGGTTGTGGGTTCGCATTGCAGTTTGAAATTCCCGAAATACGATCACGGATGGATCGAATACAAGCTTTTGAAAGCTGTGTTCATTCAATTGAAATTCCTAGTATATAAATGTTCTATCACGAAAATGAAAGCATATATGCATGTGATATAAACTGAATGTAGTTTTCTCAGATGGTATAGTCCAGTGCCGAGTGGCTAGATAGGCCGGCTCTGTATCCATGTATTGTTATGAGAGAAAACATTGAAACACTTGCTAAAAATGTACGTAAATACTACATGACTTTTGTTTCACTTTTTACAACTTTAGCCGGATCGTTGAAGCTAATTTTCATCTGGAAAGGTATTCAACTAAACAGGACTGTGTCAAGTATCTATATGTAGCTCTTAATATGAAAAGAATTGAATTTTTATCATTCATTTTAATTAATTTTTATAATTTAATTAATTTACTTATTTTCCCATTTTTTACCGGTAATTTACCGCCATTTTTAATTTACAACAGTCAAACACACACAGTTCTGTTTCAGAACCAGGGCATTTTGCCTTTAAATTTGCTCCTGCTTATTTCAAGCCCTGATCAGCTATCTACTACTGATAGCACACTACTTCATCAGCTATCTACTACTGATAGCACACTACTTCATCAGCTATCTACAGCTGCTAGCACACTACTTCATCAGCTATCTACTGCTGATAGCAAACTACTTCATCAACTATCTTATCTACTACTTTATAACACACTACTTCATCAGCTATATCTACTACTGATAGCATGCAACTTCATCAACTATCTTCTGCTGCTAGCATAATACTTCATCAGCTATCTGCTGCTGATAGCGGACTACTTCAACAACTATCTACTACTGATAGCAAACTACATAAGCTATCTATTAATGAGAGCACACTACAACTTCCGCTGTCTACTGTTGATAGCACATTACGTATCAGCTATCTACTGCTGATAGCAAACAACTTCATAAACTATCTACTACATGTACTGATAACACTACTTCATCAGCTATCTACTACAGATAGCAGACTACTTCAACTATATACTGCTGATAGGACACCACTTCATAACTATCTACAGCTGCTAGCACACTACTTCATCAGCTATCTGCTGCTGATAGCTGACTACTTTGTCAGCTATCTACTGCTGATAGCAAACTGTAAATTATCTTATCTACTACTGATAACACACTACTTCATCAGCTTTCGACTACTGATAGCATGCAACTTCATAAACTATCTTCAGCTGCTAGCAGAATACTTCATCAGCTATCTACTGCTGATAGCGGACTACTTCAACAACTATCTACTGCTCATAGCAAACTACTCCATCAGCTATCTACTACTGATAGCACACTACTTCATCAACTATCTACTGCTGATAGGACACTACTTCATAACTAGGCCTATTTGCAGCTCACTTTCGTCAGCTATCTACTGCTGATAGCGGACTACTTCAACAACTATACTGCTGATAGCAAACTACTTCATCACTACTTCATAATTATCTACAGCTGCTAGCAAACTATTTCATCAGCTATCTACTGCTGACAGCGGACTACTTCATCAGCTATCTACTGCTGATAGCAAACTACTTATCTTGGCTTCTACTGATAACACACTACTTCGTCAGCTATTTAATACTGATAGCGTGCAACTTAATCAACTATCTTCAGCTGCCAGCAGAATACTTCATCAGCGATAAACTGCTGATAGCTAGCGGACTACGTTAACTATATACTGCTGATAGCAAATTACTTAGCTATCTACTGGCGAAATAGTGTGCAGCTGATAGCACAATACTTCGATTTAATAGCTAAGAAAGAAAGGAAATAAGAAGGAAGAAAGAAAGATATGAAGGAAGGAAGGAACAGTGGAAGGATTATAGAAAGATCAAGAGGAAGGAAAGCAACTCTCCTCATATTCAGTCCTATACCGTTTTAATCTTGCCGTCTTATACGTATGTCTTTTGGAAGGATTTATAATAAATACAAAGGAAAAACATTCATTTTTCTTATTATTTGAAAACAGCAAGTTTATTAAAAACACAAATATACTCTATTATATACAAGTTCGGTTCTGAAACGTTTTCTTTTTTCTGTGTGCATAAAATAAAATTCTTTATTAACCATAATAAAATAATTGGCTTTAGGTGCAAAAGCTTATTAGATATGAACCATTAAAAGGCAACTTAATACAGTACTATTATATTTATATACATAACACAAGGGTTAACGAAAGCCTTAACCTGTTAACGTGACCGTAACTTATAAATATCACAAGGGTTTTAAAACCGAAGCATAATTACTTGCTTATGTTACAATAACTTGATGAGCAAAGAGCGGAGAGGATTTAAATTTGACCGAAATCGTATATTTTAATGTACGATTTCGGTCAAATTTAAATTAAGTCTTAAAAGACTTTAAGTGTGTTTTCTAATGGCATTACAATTAAATACGTGCATTATACGTCAGAACGTAAAGATCACCTAATGGCACACTTGGGCTCCATTGCCTTTTGTGGTAAATTTCTTGTGCAAATAGAGAGCTCTTTCCTCTGAAATCCCAACAAGAATTAAGGTTCTGTGCTCTGATTTGCTGGTGGGATTTTTACTGGAGGGCACTTATGGGCTGTGCATAAAATTATACTTAGGTTTAGTGAGCTCATTGTGCCATTAGGCGAATCTTTGCGGTATTCTACTGGTGTAGCCTTTCGAAAGAAAAACGACTCGTATTTCAAGGGATTACTACAACAAGGCCCTATCTGGAATAGCTGCTATATATAGCAATTTGACACCTATGTACACTATTAGCAATTAGTAGGTTTTTAGCGGGTTCGCCGTCGGACAAGTTAAGAACTGTCAAGCTTTCGTCAGGAGTAGCTCTGACTTCTTCAGGACAAAGTACCTAAGAATGAGACATGTAGATCGCCCCTTGTCTACTGATGACTCTGAAAAGAGCCGTTTGCTGAAGACTGCCCCTTGTCAACAGAAACTAGCAGATCTCGCCTATCTGCTGATTTTGTAAGTTTTGGTGGCTCTGAAAAGAGCCGTTCAATGAAGACTGCCCCTTGTCTACAGAGAACTAGCAGATCTCGCCTATCTGCTAATATAAAGGTTTTGGTGGCTCTGAAAAGAGCCGTTTGCTGAAGACTGCCCCTTGTCTACAGAAACAAGCAGATCTCGCCTATCTGCTGAATTTGTAAGTTTTGGTGGCTCTGAAAAGAGCCGTTTGCTGAAGACTGCCCCTTGTCAACAGAAACAAGCAGATCTCGCCTATCTGCTGATTTTGTAAGTTTTGGTGGCTCTGAAAAGAGCCGTTCACTGAAGACTGCCCCTTGTCAACAGAAAACAAGCAGACCTCGCCTATCTGCTAAATTAAAGGTTTGTTCGCTCTGAGGAAGAGCTGTTCAATGAAGACTGCCCCCTGTCAACAGAGAACATGAAGACTGCATATACTGTAATAGAAGTATACGGCTTACCAGGAACCGTTTGGCCACTCATGGACCAATTGATTGATTGTATGCACGATGAGCGTTTATATCACTTAATTGCGGACGTGGTACAGATTAGCGGCTCTGTGATTGGTTGTTTGAAATTAGAGAGCGCCACATACGATGTGATAAGATTAGCGGCTCTGTGATTGGTTGTTTGAAAATAGAGAGCGCCACATACGACTGATGTCTTTGCCGTCATTTCTATTGATAGTAGAAGTTTCATTAACTCTGATTTCCAACGCTTCACGGGTCAACCTCATCCCCAAGTGAGAAACTTGTGCCAGTTTTGTTGTTTCGTCCCACAGAGGTTCATGGCCTTCTTTGCAAGCATGTTCAGCTAATGCCGAGCCTTCTTCTTTCTTTTTTGTCTTGTGGCTCTTCGGTGTTCAGATATTCTGACCTTTAGTGGTCGTTTGGTTTGGCCTATGTATTGCTCACCACAACTGCAAGGTATAGAGTACACACATGGTGCACGATCCTTGGGCAGAGGATCTTTTGGGTGGCTTAGGATGTCTCTTAATTTGGCCGACCTAGAGTAGAATGTTTTGACCCCTGATCGGTTTAGAAACCGACAGATTGTACACATTAAAAATAATATTACCCTTGACAACTATTGGGCTATTCCAGTTGAAATCCACACACTCCCTAAGGAAGACGTGACAATCTTTCAAACAGTGAGTGTGAATTTCAAATGGAGTTATCTGATCGAATGGGTAATTCCATTTGAAATTCACATTCCTGTGTGGAGATTATACAAATACAACATGTTTTGAGGGAAGTAGTCAAAACTACTGGTCCCGAGGTGTTGGATGATTTGACTACTTCCCGACGTAGTCAAATCATCCAACACCGAGGGACCAGTAGTTTTGACTACTTGCCCGAAATAAAACATGTTGTATTTGTTTTACTATACCTCATTAATATTTTCACTATCACGGTAAAATCGTAAACAAAAGTCAAAACACACACCATGCACCAGTCAACGTGCCGGCCGGCATGGTAAATAAGCTTATGATATTTTGGCTTACCTGATTACCTTACCTCAGTGCGACCTGCAGAATCGCCGTTGTGTAGCATAATGCTACGTCAAAAGGAACGGTGACTCGCGGGGTCGATACACCGTGTGGTAGTAGGGTGTGGAAGTTTTTCCTACTTCCCCGCGTGCGCGTAATTGCACAGGTGCGGGGAAGTAGTCAAAATACCGTACTCGGACGCTGGCGTTATTAACCAATAAGATGTCTGGATTACCTAATAAATATTTATGAGGTATAGTAATAAGGTCATGTCATCCATAGGATGTGTATATATTTCAACTGGAATAGCCTATTTTAGGTTTCTTACACCTCTCGATCTGTTCACCTGCAACCCATGTTATATACAATACCGTAAAACCTCGTCTACAAGCATAATCAGAGGAGGCTTAAAGGCATTCCTACAATGCACTATGATTGGGAAATTTGATCAATTTAACCTAATTTTAAAGGCAAAGTCCCCATTGCCACACACACAAAATTGTAATTTTAAAACTGCAGCCAACGAGCTAATAGTTGAGACTTATAACTTATATTTGACTTTCTTACAGGAAACATTCATATTGTCCCACTGCGTTAATTTTATTCATAAGTCTCGATGTTTGAATGTTAAATAAAAGGATGAAAACACCAGATATTTGCACACAATCCCAATGCAAGGTATGGTCAACTGTGCCATATGTGTACAAAAGCCAGACATACAAGGTCAGAAACCCCATTGGGTTATGGGAATGTCTTTAAACATCCTCTGAAGCATAATAGAGTGATTTTGATGAAGGCAATATTAAAACGAAGCTGTCATAAATATCCCAATCCAATAGATTTGTCTTACAATAAGTACTTGTTTGTATATGCTTGTATTGGTAATTTATTTGCTAAAACTCTATGTTCTAATTTTGTCGATGGATGGCGCCTTGATTAATTTAGCTTTCATCAAGAGCACTGAATATGCTTGTAGACGAGGTTTTACGGTATACAAGTATTAATTAAAGTACTGTGAACTCTACAAGCTCGTTGTACCCCTTGATAAATTTGTGGTTATTTTTGCATTTTTCTCAAAAAATAATAACACGCTGGTAACAAAAGTTATGTATTACAGGGGCAAGTAATTCAGTTACTACACTGGAATTTCAATGACTCAAGGCAAGCGGTACGTTATTAATGGTAAGAAAAGAGGTACCGCTAGAATGTACCTCATTTCTTAACATATATAAGGAACCACTTCTCTTGAATCACTGAAATTTCAGTGAAGTAATTAGATTCCTTGCCCCTATAATATACATAACTTTGTTACCAGTGTGTAGTTCTTTTTTGAGAAAAAATGCAAAATTAGTCATACAATTTATCAGGGGAGTAGTACATTGTATCACCTTAAAGCAATGTATAAACATTAACAATATAGTCAACTAAAATAGAGTGGTAAACTTCATACCAAAGTATGTTGAAGGGATATAATTTAACATGTAAGGCACTGCCGAGAATCACTATTACATCTCAAGCGCCTTAAAAATGTGCTATTTTGACCACCGTTGAGAGGGAGTTATGGTACTAAAAATAGTATCACGGCTGTGTGATAAACAAAATCTGAGTATATAAACTGGCCTCAAAAAGAAACTCAGGTCATATCTTAAAATCCTCTCCATAAAAATGAAAAAATACGACTGATGTCTTTGCCGTCATTTCTATTGATAGTAGAAGTTTCATTAACTCTGATTTCCAACGCTTCACGGGTCAACCTCATCCCCAAGTGAGAAACTTGTGCCAGTTTTGTTGTTTCGTCCCACAGAGGTTCATGGCCTTCTTTGCAAGCATGTTCAGCTAATGCCGAGCCTTCTTCTTTCTTTTGTCTTGTGGCTCTTCGGTGTTCAGATATTCTGACCTTTAGTGGTCGTTTGGTTTGGCCTATGTATTGCTCACCACAACTGCAAGGTATAGAGTACACACATGGTGCACGATCCTTGGGCAGAGGATCTTTTGGGTGGCTTAGGATGTCTCTTAATTTGGCCGACCTAGAGTAGAATGTTTTGACCCCTGATCGGTTTAGAAACCGACAGATTGTACACATTAAAAATAATATTACCCTTGACAACTATTGGGCTATTCCAGTTGAAATCCACACACTCCCTAAGGAAGACGTGACAATCTTTCAAACAGTGAGTGTGAATTTCAAATGGAGTTATCTGATCGAATGGGTAATTCCATTTGAAATTCACATTCCCTGTGTGGGAGATTATACAAATACAACATGTTTTGAGGGGAAGTAGTCAAAACTACTGGTCCCGAGGTGTTGGATGATTTGACTACTTCCCGACGTAGTCAAATCATCCAACACCGAGGGACCAGTAGTTTTGACTACTTGCCCGAAATAAAACATGTTGTATTTGTTTTACTATACCTCATTAATATTTTCACTATCACGGTAAAATCGTAAACAAAAGTCAAAACACACACCATGCACCAGTCAACGTGCCGGCCGGCATGGTAAATAAGCTTATGATATTTTGGCTTACCTGATTACCTTACCTCAGTGCGACCTGCAGAATCGCCGTTGTGTAGCATAATGCTACGTCAAAAGGAACGGTGACTCGCGGGGTCGATACACCGTGTGGTAGTAGGGTGTGGAAGTTTTTCCTACTTCCCCGCGTGCGCGTAATTGCACAGGTGCGGGGAAGTAGTCAAAATACCGTACTCGGACGCTGGCGTTATTAACCAATAAGATGTCTGGATTACCTAATAAATATTTATGAGGTATAGTAATAAGGTCATGTCATCCATAGGATGTGTATATATTTCAACTGGAATAGCCTATTTTAGGTTTCTTACACCTCTCGATCTGTTCACCTGCAACCCATGTTATATACAATACCGTAAAACCTCGTCTACAAGCATAATCAGAGGAGGCTTAAAGGCATTCCTACAATGCACTATGATTGGGAAATTTGATCAATTTAACCTAATTTTAAAGGCAAAGTCCCCATTGCCACACACACAAAATTGTAATTTTAAAACTGCAGCCAACGAGCTAATAGTTGAGACTTATAACTTATATTTGACTTTCTTACAGGAAACATTCATATTGTCCCACTGCGTTAATTTTATTCATAAGTCTCGATGTTTGAATGTTAAATAAAAGGATGAAAACACCAGATATTTGCACACAATCCCAATGCAAGGTATGGTCAACTGTGCCATATGTGTACAAAAGCCAGACATACAAGGTCAGAAACCCCATTGGGTTATGGGAATGTCTTTAAACATCCTCTGAAGCATAATAGAGTGATTTTGATGAAGGCAATATTAAAACGACGCTGTCATAAATATCCCAATCCAATAGATTTGTCTTACAATAAGTACTTGTTTGTATATGCTTGTATTGGTAATTTATTTGCTAAAACTCTATGTTCTAATTTTGTCGATGGATGGCGCCTTGATTAATTTAGCTTTCATCAAGAGCACTGAATATGCTTGTAGACGAGGTTTTACGGTATACAAGTATTAATTAAAGTACTGTGAACTCTACAAGCTCGTTGTACCCTTGATAAATTTGTGGTTATTTTTGCATTTTTCTCAAAAAATAATAACACGCTGGTAACAAAAGTTATGTATTACAGGGGCAAGTAATTCAGTTACTACACTGGAATTTCAATGACTCAAGGCAAGCGGTACGTTATTAATGGTAAGAAAAGAGGTACCGCTAGAATGTACCTCATTTCTTAACATATATAAGAACCACTTCTCTTGAATCACTGAAATTTCAGTGAAGTAATTAGATTCCTTGCCCCTATAATATACATAACTTTGTTACCAGTGTGTAGTTATTTTTTGAGAAAAAATGCAAAATTAGTCACACAATTTATCAGGGGGAGTAGTACATTGTATCACCTTAAAGCAATGTATAAACATTAACAATATAGTCAACTAAAATAGAGTGGTAAACTTCATACCAAAGTATGTTGAAGGGATATAATTTAACATGTAAGGCACTGCCGAGAATCACTATTACATCTCAAGCGCCTTAAAAATGTGCTATTTTGACCACCGTTGAGAGGGAGTTATGGTACTAAAAATAGTATCACGGCTGTGTGATAAACAAAATCTGAGTATATAAACTGGCCTCAAAAAGAAACTCAGGTCATATCTTAAAATCCTCTCCATAAAAATGAAAAAATTGCACACAGGATTACTTCAATACTCTACTCTAAACACAAGTCAGTAACCAAGCAGTTGTCCAACTGACACAACAGCAAAATACACTGACATGGAATACCTTCCTTGACCCAAATTCACAGCCCAACAGATTTCTTCTGTTGGGTTCCAATTATTCGCCTGTGAATGTGGTCCCGGAAGCTGTTCCGTGTCAGTGCATTTTACTGTTGTGTCAGTTGGACAACTGCTTGGTTACTGACATATGTTTAGAGTAGAGTATTGAAGTTATCCTGTGTGTAATTTTTGTTCATGCACAGGTGAATAATTGGAACCCAGCCAAAGAAATCTGTTGGGCTGTCAATTTTGGTCCAGGAAGGTGTTCCATGTCAGTGCATTTTGCTGTTGTGTCAGTTGGACAACTGCTTGGTTACTGACATGTGTTTAGAGTAGAGTATTACAGTAATCTTGTGTGCAATTTTTGTTCATTTTTATGGAGAGGATTTTAAGATATGACCTTGTGAAAAATTATAAGTTTCTTTTTGAGGCCAGTTTATGTGTTATGGCGCTATTGTCTCGTAAGTTGATCCATAATACATGTAATATGCATAGCGTGTGATGGATCACATCATTATACGTCATTCTGCTCATGAAATAATACATTTTAGTATTGTCTTTATACGGTCTACATCTATTAGCTTCGCTTGTCCTAAGGGTCGATAGTCCAAACGTTCGCTAGCACCATAACCTCCCAGCAAACACAAAAACGTTTTTAAAAATGTTGAATTTTGGTTTAGGTAAAAACGTTTTAATATATTAAAATGTCGGGTTATATATCAGTCATGAAATATTCTTAAAACGTTTTGTATGAAAACACACTACAACAATATTTTTAAATGTTTTCGAAATGTCATTGTAAACTATTTTTGCAAACATTTTTGGCCAAATATTTTGTCAACACTTAAAGAACATTATGTTAAAATATTTGCACCCAGCAAACACATATATGTTCTTAAAATGTTTTTACAAAAAGTTTTAATAACATTTAAATGTCGGGTTATATAAAGGTCGTGAACACATTTTAAAAACGTTATTGTAAATATTTTGGGCAAACATTTTTTGCAAAATATTTTTTCAACCCAAAAATAACATTTTGTTTAGAATGATTTGTACCAAGTTTTCAAAAATGTTTTTTGGAATGTTATTAAAACGTTTTTATACCCTTTATATAACCCGACATTTAAATGTTTTCTGTAAAACATTTGTGTTTACTGTGCAATAAATTACCAACAAATGTTATTTAATGTTATTTAATAAAAACGTTTTATACCATTAATGTACCCTTTATATAACCCGACATTTAAACGTTTTCTGACAACCTTTTATAACCTTTTGCGAATGATGTCGAAAACGTTTTGTGTTTGCTGAGCTTAGCCCTAAACCAAAACGTAGCCCTAGTTTTCCTCCTGTAGCGAACCTCTTAATTTTGAACCTTCGGACTAGCGCGCGGTATGTCTCCGTTTACACTACTGTTATAATAGAGAGACTGCGATGTTCCATACGCAGCACGTGGGCCGTACGTTTGTACGTACGTTAATACGGTGTTAAATATTCCCGGGTAAATATTGCTAGTCTCGGTTCCAAACTGGATTGTGCTAATTCGTCACGAAGGAGAATAAGATCGGCTGGAACAACGACTATAATATCTGATTTTGGTCGATAGAGGGCATAGTGATTGAAAAGTTAATGGTAACCGCAGGCTACCGAGTCTCTGCCTAATTCAAACAGCACGCTTTTGATTTTGACTAAAATTTTCACTTAACATGCTGGTTTTAAGCAAACTTAATTGTATGTTTGTGCTCCCCAAATATTATAGTTGCCCAAACACATATATTTTGGTAGATTAAGGATCACTACATCCATATATCATGACTTTACTTTTAAAATGAGACTTTTTCATCCTGAAAATTAGGCGCGTTGCATGAACTTTGACATGTCGTAATTTCTACGTAACACATGCGTTTTATACGACGTTAGGGTCCAAATTGTAAAATCGCAATGTCATTTTTCATACGCAAAGTATCACACACATTTCAATGGGCAATCTCTGCGCATGGATATCGCGTATAAATTTAGTCAATTTTAACACATCACTGTACCTTTATTATAATGATTTCTTGCAAACAAATAGGATTAAAATAATAATTAGACTTTCCTTCGTATGTTCATTATCCTTGACTTTCTTTAACATATTGTGAAATAAAATGGACACATTTCGGCATTTTGAACGATGTAGCTACGTTGATTTCGCACGTGGAAAATCTTCAAAACTTGCTAAATACGTGACCTTGCTTCGATACAGGAGTGGTTTTGAATAGATCGACGTAAGTCCGATGCCTACGTTTAGAAATCGCAATTCTAATATAAAAATACACCCATGGAGGACCAAAAGACAATAACCATACGGGTATGTTCGCCGGAAAGACTCCTGTTTATGAGCTGCGAAAGTCCACTAAATTTTAGCAAAATAAAGCATTTATGACCCTGAATTATATAATAGCACCTCTAAAAGACCCATATGGCTCATTCCTCTCATTTCGACACTTCTTTTATAATATAAAAACACAACCAGTACCCTTTACAGTGCAGTAGATTAGTAAAACAATTGTATGTATTTAAAATGTATGTACTGCAGTCATATACCTGTATATAAACAGAGTTTATCAGTGTCAATCAGAAGTTTTTTTCACTTTAAAACTACGTTTTTACTTGGTAAACTCAAGTTGTTGTTGTTGGGTGTTTTTTTGGGTTTTATTTTTAATAGTAAGGTCAGCTCCGAATCGACGGGACATCGTGGATTAATATAAAATTATTTTATTTCAAGAATTGTTGAGATATCTCGCCAGAAGCATCGAATTATCGATTCGGGTCCTATACTTTATTTACCAACTTTAATGCACATAATACTAGACCAGACAGATAAAGTGTATCACTCTTAACGTGGGTCTACTTTTCGGCATAGTGGTAAAAGCCTAACAATTCCCGCTATTAAGAGCTGATCAAACTATTGTAATATTTTTATGATTCAAATTACTATACCTGGATGAATAACATCCTTCACAAACGTATACTCATTATAGTCAATTAATATCAAATAATATCAGTTATTCCTTTCATTCCATGATAAGAGGTTTGAATAAAATATCTTTACCTTGAGTTTTGGCCAGTATAAAAGTACGTACCCGTAAGCTTGTACATATATGCAAACATGATTTCAAATAAATAGCGCCATCAATGTTCATATTTAGTTAATAATCACTCTCATTCTATAATTATACTTCAAGCAATTAACCGTGAATATATTATATTCAGTGCTTTTTACAAATCTTATTATTACTGATTATTATTTTACATAATATTAGTGCCTTAAGTCGAAGTTTATGAGTGGTGTGAATTGGTCAAATCTGCTAGGGTTCAGTAACGTAATATGATTTCAGCCATTGATAACCGGGATCATCATGCGAGGTTGTACCTCCTTGGATGCGATATCGTCATTGTTCACGTTGGCATTGGATTAACACGTAATCATGAAATCGTCAAAAACAATTCAAAACGTGTTATGCGTTTTTCAAAGCAAAATTGTTACCCGTTCTGACAAAACCATGAACAAGTCGCATTTTTAACATTTCATGATTTGTATAAAAATGTACGTACGGGACAATAAGCTTTAAAATATTACCAAAATTATATACATAGCATTAATACTTTTCAAGATATGGTTAATTTTGTAATTGATATCTTGATAGTTTTGTTAATTGCGATTGGGCTAATTAGTTTCCTGCTTTGCACAGGATTGAATAGGGATTATCATAGTTCAACTGTCAATTATTGATTAAATAAACCTATTTTTAATAAGTACTTTGAAACTAATGAAATTCAGATTTCCAAAATTTGATTTTTTTTAAAAATGGGAATGGGAAATACATTTAAAAGCCTAAAACTCAAAATCATGCTTGGCGACTTGTTCTAGGGTTTTGTTGGAGCTGGTCACAATTATGATATTCTGAAACCGTTTCAAATTGTAATTGCTAACCGTCTATATACATTAATGGGTCGCAATACGCTCTTAAGCCTTAACCCTAACCATAAGTGTTTGGGGTATTGCGACCCGAAGGGAAGGACAGCTTCAAAGACGTTTTAATTTAGCTCAGATTCTAAGTATTGATATGAGTCCTTAATAAAGTTATGTGAAAACCATGTCCTACCCTCTATGAGCTGTTCTCCTCGGCTGACAGCGGAATTTAAATATTTCGCGATCAGAGGGGCGGCCTCAGGAACAAAGGGTTTGTTCCCTAGTCACTACTGAGACAACACTCTTGTCCAAAGGTGCCCTAGTCCGAAGGCTCCTTAGTCCGAAGGTTCGCTAGTCCGAACACGTAATTTACCATTCGCTAGTCCGAATTCTGAAAAAGGTTCGCTCTTCCGATAGTTCGCTAGTCCGAATAATAAATAATTAGGTTCTCTAGTCCGAATATAGAACCATAACCATAACACTAACCCTTTTCTATATTCGGACTAGAGAACCTTCGGATTAGCGAACTTAATTTAGTTTTTGGACCAGCGACCCTTCGGACTAGATCGGCCTTGGAAGAAGTCACGGTCACGATGCTAGAGAGAAGTCACGGTCACTACACTGGACTTACATCAAATCACGAGGGCTCTGATTAAGAGCTAGTTTAAGCCTGAGAAAATGTTGCACATGCAGCCACATGCTAAAACTTTTAATGTCTCTTCAAATACCCCCCAGCACTGGAACCCTACTTGGAAAACAGGTACTTGAAGTCATAAACATGGTTGATGGCAAGGAATGACAGTTTGAAGTGGTGTATTTTGTCTTGGAAACACTTTTGTAAGATCTAGATCTATTGCTGCATGCTGTTGCAGTCTTAGAGATCTCTGACTGGGCTCCAGGCAATTTAGAATTCCTAAGCTAGGGCGATATCCTCCGTAAAGTCGATATTATACATGTACATACATTTAAATATTTCTATAGTGCTGCTACAGGTTACTGCTACACTTAGATATATCTTCAAATAAAAAATTCTACAAAGCAGCCTTTGGGCTAAATGCCTTTTGGAAACAAACTCTTCAATTTAGACCTAAACGCTCATCCACAACGTCTAGGTCATTTAACATCTCAACTATATAGTTGTCAGTCTTCTTGACCGGTGTAGATGGGTGACGACTTCGGAATCGACTCGACATAAAGTGGATCATTTCAGTATGCTTTCTACAATAATAATAAACAAGCACGGAGCAAGTACGTCACCCTGTAGATCTCCTATTGTTACTTGGAAAAGTGCTGATATATTATATCCATCTATGTGATAGCACTCCGCATGTTAATCCTGTTAGCTAATGTTTCGAATTTTCAATCTTTACATAGTTCCCATTATTCTCATCTTTGACGCCATCTTCATGTTGATCATCATCACTATCGGTCGATCTCCTCTGTGTGAGAGGCACTGCAGCTGGATTCGTAGGATCAGATTTATTTGGTGACGATGGTGTTTCATTGGTTTTACTACCATTGCTACAGTCTTTGACCGAAAGAATGCCAGCCAAGCGATTATTGAGGGTAGTTTTGAACGTTGGTTGGCTACTGCTTCCGGTTCGTCGTGTCTTCCGATAGTCCATGGCGCCTAAAATTGTGTAGATATATGGATTTACAGAACTGTTTACTGGCAACACGAATATTATAATCCACGCGTATGCAATTATCGGGATAGGGACACCCACCTGTGCTAATATACCCAATATAATAATCGGACACCAACATAACAAATCGGTACAGACGATTAGCGCCATTTTGACGGCCATCTTGATTTCTTCCCCACGATTTGGATCGCGGCATGCAGACTGTCGTGATCTGCGCACTGAAATGAATATTGTAACATAGCAGATGCATACGATAACTAAGCAGATTGAATTGACGACAAGAAATATCACAATGGAAAAAACCCAGGCTGGTTGTGTACTTTCGTCAAATTGTCTATATGTTGTGCCGACTTCATTTGTGCCATTATCAGTAACGTGATTATAAGAAAAAACACCAGAGACGTCTACATCCCGAAGTACAAATGGTAAACCGATACACACACTTGACTGGCCATACAATTCATCATTAGGATAAGCCAACGCGAACACAGAAATCACAATCCACATTGCCCATATGACTAACATAGTGATATATAGTATTTTTCCCCGTAAACGTTTTTGCCCAAACGGAAAAACAAGTATTATGAAGCGATCAATACTTATAACCGTTAAGATGAACACGGATGTTTCGCTTGATAATAAGGCTAAAAAACCCGCGAATTTACACAGATGAGATTTTACGCGCCAATCTTCAGAATACCAGAAAAAGTCCCGACCGTAGCTTACGTCAACGCTCGCTATTATCAGCATATAAATACCCATGAGAAAATCAGACAAGGCTAGGTTTAATATAAGAATACGTTGAACATTCTGGCTACTTGTTTCATTACGTCTTCGATGACGAATCGAAATCACAACGATATTACCGATGATGGCGAGTATTGCCATGATCCATATGCACACACTTAGACCTGGCGGTAGTAGTTCGCCACAGGTGGTGAATTCAACTGGCTGGGTCTTAAGTGAACAGCGGTCGTTTCCAACTAGACAACACACCCCGTGTCTATCCGTGTTCCTGTTGTTTTTGAAAAAAAAAAAAATACTAGGTTTATCCACTTTTACAGCGTAAAATGGTAAACTGCGTTAAAGGGGACATGCAGCTGACGTATCGATCAGCACATGTCTGCTTTCGAAGCCAAGAACTCTCAAGTACATCGTCACAATTTTTCCAGCCATGGCTTAATTCCGAATTGTCACCTAATTTGGGTGTACTTTGTCTTGGGTCCAATCTCTATCATGGAAAGTTTGCTATCTTTCTAAATATAATGATTGTTTGTTCTAGATTTGTGTTTTAGCGTTTCATATTTGAAAGAACTAATGTTTAATTGCAACATTTCGAAACTACAAACCCAAACTGGGTGCTATGATGTACAAGATTGGGCTACGAGTATGCATTTTACCAAGTTAGCAATAGGTATTTCCTTCATGTTGCCAATGCATGACTTTCTTTATTATACTCAAAAACGGATTTTATTATACATGTACTAGAAAGTTGTTTACGTGCATATAGGCTCCTTCACAGTCAGTTTGTGTTGTGTATGTTTACAACTGAGCCACATATAGACTGGGTTGCCGGGACTACCAGACAAAGAATCTGTTTTTGACTATAATTTGGCCTCCTATCAGTTTTACTGATAAGATGGCTAATTGATTTGACTATAATTTGGCCTCCTATCAGTTTTACTGATAAGATGGCTAATTGAAAATAAACACTTATTTTGTAAACAGATAATGCTCTGTGGTTATTTATGGATGGAAATTTAGGAAATTGCTATTAATGAAATAATTAATATATTAAACATACATTTTACTTTGTTAACGATTAAAATCCGTTCAAAAATAAGGTTTTTAGAACATTTTGAACAATTTTGCTCTATGAAAAAGGATACTGCACCCCTGCTGATCTGACTACTGATAAGCTGTCAACAAGCATTGACAAGTAAAGTGTGACCACTAATTAAACAATAATAATGAGCATTATCTGACCATTCCCTGATCTGACCAGAGCTGGGTATAAATAGTGCACTACTACCAACACTAATTGATGTTGGGAGTGACACTAGTCGTCGAGGGGGGGGATACCAGTAATTGGGGTAGATAGTGGCTTTGGTTTTATACATTTTTGGTACGTGTAGAGCAACCGGAAATCCCTGGGATTGAGTAATCAGTCTTTTGATTAGGCCAATGAAAGTCGATTTTGAGTTTCCCGTCACCGCCCTCACTTCATTTTCTGACCCTCACTTGAATTCATTATTGTGACTATTTTTAATATACTTTTGAATCTCATTAGGGCTAAACATCCATCTTCAAGTGAATGAGTGGCAAATAACAACACATTTTACATTCCAGTTAGCATCCTGGACAACCGATTCTTTTGTTTGGCAAGGCTCACTCAGTCATTCAATGAGGCAATACAAACGATCGAATTTGGTGTTGAAATGAGCAAATTTTTTAGTTACACCTTTTCGATGTAAAATTAATTTTCTCGGCCAAATGAAAAGCAATCATTTTCATTTTTTCAGTAAATGTCAGGAAAAATTGTAGAGCTTGATACTGTATTTTTTTTTCAAATTCTAGTGTTAAACTTAGGCGTGAAATTTAGTCATTTAGTGTAAGATTTTCGATTTTGATAGGCTTAAACTCTGCCCGCGAGCCTTTTTTTTGACCTTTTAGCTTTTCAAAGTAAGATAGTTCGCTAATGAAGGATTTTCACCATTTTTACTGCCGGCTGACCATTTTTCAAAATCAACGAGTGAAATCTAAGGCTAATACTAGCATTGTGGATCGATATCCCTGGGTTTAATAGGAATACCGGCATGGCTACAGTGTTGCTAGAACTTCAATATAGCAAAGAAATTCCCAGGCCTATAGCGCTCCTACTGATCATGTTTAACTAGAACACTCAATTGGGGATTTGGGCTACCAAATCGCTGGTCGGGCAATTTGCTTTCAATGGAAAATTGACCTGGATAAACAACAAAGGAAATATCGACTATTTCTGCTGGTTGCTCTCGAGATAAAAGTACTGAGTTAGACATGTTCGGAGCATGAAGGGGAAAAGGGTAAAACAAAAACGGAAATTCTGACAAAACTATAATATATAGACCCACACGATGTGCTTTACAGAGGTGGGAAATATCTTTCTTTAGCAAACTATATTAGTTTGAGACGCTAAAAATGAATTCCGTAAAAAGCTCGCGGGCGAACTGAAGGCCTATAAAAATCAAAAATATCACACTAAAAGACACAATTTGATGCTTAATTTTAACACCAGGATTTGTAAAAAAAATGTATATCCAAGCACCAAGTTTTTAACTGACATTACTGAAGAAAACAAAAATATTGCTTTATATTTGACAAAGAAAATTAATTTCATAGCAAAAAGGTGTATCTCTGAATTGTGCTGATTTTAACATGTATCGATCGACTTTTAGCGCGACTAAGCATTTCTAAAGAATCGGTTGTCCAGGTTGCTAACTGATTCGTGTTAGTCATATAACGAAAGGCAGAAAAATAATGAATAATGAAAAAGTTACCTCACTTGTTTTCAGAAATTATGTGACGGGAAACTCAAAATTGACTGTTAGTGGCCTTATGATGTGATTGTAACTACCAGTAAACTATACATTGTGAATAAATATATCTAAAATTAATTACCATGCTTCAATATCAAGGTTAACAGTGACTGATAATAGATAATTGGATTGTCATGAAATGTGGTTGATATGAAATCCCTTAATTAAGCAGCAAACATTCTTAAGGTTATCTGAATATAGATTGTTGGATTGTTGTAAAACTCAGAGGATGTGATTTCAATTGAGCCGTTTGTTACAAGTATGAATTAAATGTAGACCAATTTAGCACACATTTTCCAATTCAGCTTTCGACATGAAAATTTTGAGTATTTCCTAGTATGTCATTGGTGGTATTTACCAATAAATGCCAATATTTCGCACCCGGTTAGTTGTGCCAAACATTCAAATTTACTAGCTTTCCAAGTACTTGCAATGCAAAATTATGAAACATGATCTTCATCCATGGCGTTGTCTTTTTAAAGACATTTCTTGTTTTAAAGTATTTTATGTATCTCTGAGACCTACATTCGTGCCTTTGAGCTGAGCTCAGAGCAAGGCCGTCGTATATACGACAGATTATACGTTCTGGTTCTCAGCAGGAATACGCCTTAATTATTTAAGATTGATTTCATTTACTACAATTGTATATGCCTCTCCTGTAAAATGATAATGCAGGGTTGAGGGGAATATGCAGTAGCGTAGCTGGGGGCTGCTCTTCCCCCTTCCAGCAGTGGCGGCGCTACGGGGGGTGGCAGTTTGCCAGAAAAAAAATTACGTAAATTTTCACTTTTTGCGGAAATTTTGCGCAAAATTGGTCGATTTTGCCCCCCTCCCGAAATTCACTTGCCCCCCCACCCCTGAAAAAATCCTGGTGCCGCCACTGCCTCCCAGTGAAAAGTCAAGGGGGGGGGGGCGAAAATGGTCAAATATGGGCTAATTCGATGTACACAAAGTCATACAAATATTAAATATCAGGGTACTTACACTGTAAATCTTGGATTAGTTAAGCCGTTGAACATATCTCTGTTCAGCTCTAGATCTGGCAGCACCAAGAGATTCCTTTATAAACATATGAAAAGAAGTTATTATTAATCGTTTGGCGCGAATACATGCCATAAGGACATTGGCATAACCAATGGTGGGGCTGGAAGATTTTGAAAATATCTTCCACAGTGGGAGTATGCATTGCAAATGAAATTAGCACCAGGACATCAATTTTGAGACTCGCCCTCCCTCTGTGAAAAATTCAGGTTGAAAAATTCTCAGAAGGTGTATTATATGAAATTCAAATAGAGCTGCCTAATGGGCTAATACCATTGGAAATTCATACCCCCCCTATTTGATTGTTTAACCGGTTGGTCTGGGTGGACACACGCTTGGGTCCTGATGGGACCACCAGGACCTCCACCCAGACCAATGTGGAAGATATTTTCCCAAATCTTCCACAGGGGTATGTGGATTTTAAATGGAATAGCCCAATACATACACCATGCACACTGTAAATATATCCTGTCCATAAAAAACCGTTTCATTCCCTTAAAGGGAGTCTCCGGCAATCACAACATTATGCCTTATACATGTATAAGGCTGCGTTCACATAGAAGTATCGGGTATACGGTGCACGTTTTACAGGTGCACGCGTATATAGTTCAATCGAGCAAGGCAATTTCATAGTACCGGGTCACATAAGGCTACGATCGCATAGAAGTATACTATTCGGGTATACGATGCACGTTTTGCAGGTGCACGCGTATAGATTAAATCGAGCAAGGTAATTTCATAGTACCGGGTCACATAAGAGCTATTCGAAAAGGCCGTATACCTGCGTATAGTATAGTATAGTATAGTGGGAATCGCGCGTGTTCGATTTTAGTGCAGCGTATACCGTCCAAATTTTAAAAACCTAAACCATATGTGGGCAAATTCATTTTTTTAATAGATGCACTATCTAATTCTGCACATTATAACACCTCATTGAATGCAATGTGACCTCAAGAAGTAAAGTTACAAGCATTTGATAAGACGAAGAAAATGGGTAAACTGACATACTCGCTATTCGCTATACGAAATACGCTCATTCGATCAGGCTGAGTTCACATAGTATACTCCTATATGAACTCAGCCTGATCGAATGAGCGTATTTCGTATAGCGAATACCGTATACCGTATACTTCTATGTGAACTCAGCCTAAGGAAAATAATTATCAAGCACGAATCACATGGTTTTATTTATACCAACTCACATTAAAAACGAATTAAGGGGTTGTTTTGAAGGGGTCAAAAACAAAATTGTTACCTTTTTGACCTCAGCACATGTGTATGTATGATGTGCCATACAAAAATTAACAAAACAATACCTTAAAGTATCATTTTTTAATGTTTTTTTTGCGATAAACAGTATCTTTTACCATGTTTACAAGCTACATTATTATTTGTACCGTGGGCGTGTCTGTTGCCAGGTCATTAACAGACGGTCAGACCTTGAATAATAAATTGTGTGGCTTTACATAATGCATTGCTTAAAGCAATTATAGTAGCCTTGGCCCAAGGCTTTGGTTCTATAAGTCACATGTGGGAAAGCATACAATATAGGCCTATTCAATAATTGCTTTATATGCTCCCCCCCCTTGTCTCATATCCCTGGTCAAATCCAGCTTGCAATAAATATAAATGTGCTGATATTAACTCATGGTGGTTTCTTTAATGTTTACATGTAAATGGCTAGCATTGCACCTGGCACCATTTTCCATACTGTTAGATTACATACATGTAGGAGTAGGACCAAAAATTATGTACTCACAAAAAACTGACCATATCATAGATCCAAACTCAATATCCTACAATTGGTCTTAGATTACATGCATGTAGAGTGTGGCACCAAAATAGTGTCCTCGTAAATTATACCTTTTATGTCCTGTTTGGAAGATTTTGAAGTTAATAATTTTGGTATATAGGCCTACATGAATTTAATTTTGAATTTTTGATGATTCATTAACACTACTTCATAAAGTACCATGTTAACTGTAAAGTAGGGCCTATGTTAAATACAAAATAATAGGCCTATGATATCTTGATAATGATAATGATAAGTTTTAGTTTTGGTTTTGGTTTTGGTTTTGGTCACGTGGTTTCCTATTGTCCTGCCTAACCACTTGAATCACAAGATATCGAACTCTTTGTTTCTACCTTTTGTTTAAAACTAAACATTTGTGACAGGTAGTTTCGGTTTTGGTTTCAGTTTCTTATAAGTGGTGTGACGAATAAAATTACATTTTTTTGGTTTCTAAACAAAAGAGAAACCAAAACTAAATATTTGAAATGAGGGAATGTCTAAATTGGACACACCTCAGTGATCCGAATACATTAATGTCCATATTTGTGGAATATAGTATTGGCGAGTTGTGATTTACTTTGCAGAGTTTTTAAACTACGTTTTAAAATACTGCAGCATTCTCTGTGTGGTAGCATGTAGGCCTATAGTGTGGCGTAACATGTGATGGTGTGTAGGGCAGGTTGCTTGTTTTAGGGGCGCTTATCTTTTAATATGGCCATTTGTGGCATATTAAAATTGATCCGTTGTCCTATACAAAAACAATTTGGTTTTGAAATATTGTACACATTTCACATTAAAACGTCATCAATTATGCCTGCCGAAAAATGTACATTTTCCTAATTTTTGCCCTTGCCTTGTGGTATTATTTTCTTAGGGTGATTGAGGTAAAATGTTTGACTGAATGAAACATTTATGTCATATGAAGGTATATGCTGAAATGTATCTTTTTATTGTTTTTCTTTCTTTCTTTTTGTTCACAATTAATGATAAGACACAAATATATCCTAAACCTAACCCCAACCATAACCCTAAACGTCGCCTTAACCTGTAACCTAAGTTTTAATCCTAAACCTAAACCTAGCCCCAAACCTTATCTGACCCCTGACTCTCTGAATCCTAATTCTGACTGAATCCTAATTCTGACTGAATCCTAATTCTGACTTCCAACTTCTCACCTGATGTAATAGCAGGCACAGAGACTTGGCTTGATGACTCCGTTTACTCAAGTGAAATGTTACCGCCTACCTACCAAGTATTTAGGAAAGATAGAATAACCACCACTCGTGGTGGAGGAGTATTTTGGCTATCAGAAATAATTTAATTGCTAAAGATGAACCAGAACTGTCTGCAAACTGCGAATCAACATGGGCTAGTATCCACATGAAGGGCAGCCAGGCTGTCTACCTCGGTGTGTTTTACAGACCTGATGGAGGATGTAAGGCTGTTGATTTGGATTGTATAAATAACCTTGAACAGATCCTTCATAAGATCCCTAAAAACTCTCATATTTGGCTCGCAGGAGATTTCAATCTCCCCGACATAGATTGGGAAATTTGTCGTTTTAAAACAGGCGGCAGATATCCAGCTGCCAGTAAACAGGTGCTGGAGATGGCCCTTGAATTCAATCTGCAGCAAATCGTAATGGAGCCTACAAGAGGCGAAAGTATTCTGGACTTAGTGTTTACCAATACACCAACTTTTGTGCAAAACGTTGCCGTGCTACCCGGTTTTGGTGACCACGATGTTGTTTCTGTTAATGCTTCGCTATCCCCTCAAAGAATAAAAATTCCCCGCAGGAAAGTTTACCTTTACAAAAAGGCAATTTTGAACTCATTAATGAAGACATGCAAGACTTTAGAAAAACTCTCACTGATGACGTCATAAAACATTCAACTGTCAACCAACTTTGGATTGCTTTTAAGGACGAAATTCTCAATTCTGTGGAAAAACATATCCCCAGCAGATTGTCTAAAAGTAGCACCCAATTACCGTGGGTGAATAGTTCCCATATTAGAATGATTCGTCGTAAACAACGTATGTATAATAAAGCAAAACGTACAAACAATACTGAGGATTGGAACCAATTCAAAGACTTCCGTAGAACTTCGGACCGCAGTATCCGTAAATCTAGGGCTGAGTACTTATTTGAAGTTGGGGAAAGTTTGGAATCTGGTGATACAAAACCTTTCTGGCGGTTTATTAAAAACACTCGCCAGAACTTTTCAGGTGTCGCGGCGCTGAATACTGTGAAGGGCATCGCTACGTCAGCTATTGAGAAAGCTAACATGTTAAATGAACAATTTCAATCTGTGTTCACAAGTGAGGACCGCAGCAGTGTTCCAGTTCTTGCACCTGAGTACCCAGACATTTTACCTATTCATGTAACTACTCCGGGTGTAGAAAAGCTTTTAAAAGAACTAAATGCTCAAAAGCACCCGGTCCCGATGGTTTAACCCCGAAGATTCTTAAGGAATGTGCTAGCAGTGTTGCTCCTATATTAACCATCATTTACCAGAAATCCATTGCAACAGGTGATCTCCCTGAGGATTGGCTGAGCGCAAATGTCACCCCTTTATTTAAAAAAGGAAACCGCTCTGAACCGGGAAATTATCGCCCGGTTTCCTTAACGTCAATTCCATGTAAACTTTTGGAGCACATCATTCATTCAAATGTAATGCATCATCTGGAAGAAAATGGGTTTCTCAATAACCAGCAGCATGGTTTCCGAAAGGGGCGTTCATGCGAGACGCAACTTGCTTTGACTGTCGACGACCTTGCAAAAATTCTTAACAACAAAGGCCAAGCTGATGTCATCATCATGGACTTCAGCAAAGCATTTGATGCTGTCCCTCACGAAAGACTCCTTGCTAAGCTTAGTCATGCAGGAATACATGGTTCGCTCCATACCTGGATTAGGACATTTCTCACTCAAAGATCCCAGCAAGTTATTTTGGAAGGCGCAGTTTCAACCTCCATTCATGTAACCTCTGGAGTGCCACAGGGCACTGTCCTAGGCCCGCTGTTATTTTTGATGTACCTGAATGACATATCAGATGATCTTACGTCAGAAGTCCGTCTGCTAGCAGATGACTGTATCTTGTACAGGCAAATTGAAAACATCCAAGACAGCCTTGACCTCCAAAAAGATATTGATCGCTTGTGTAAGTGGGAAAAGCGTTGGCAGATGAAGTTTAACAAGTCCAAATGCTACGCTATGAACATCACCCATAAGAAAAATTTGCTCCAGACAAGTTATAAGATGGGTGATACCATCTTAGAAACAGTGACAAATCACACCTACTTGGGAGTAGAAATAAACAATAAATTGAGCTGGGCAAACCATATTCAAAAAGTCACATCAAAAGGAAACCAAATTCTTGGTTTGCTACGTAGAAACCTCTACAGCTGTTCAGCTGAAGTGAAATCCGTGGCATACAAAACTTTAGTTAGGCCGCGGTTAGAGTACTGCGCATCAATCTGGGATCCATATCAGAAAGACTACAAACTCCAGTTAGAAGGGGTTCAACGTCGTGCCGCCAGATTTGTTTTAAACAATAACAAGAGGAAGGAGAGTGTCACTAAAATGCTTTCTCAACTTGAATGGGAGCCTCTGGAACACCGTAGAGCAGCCCAGAGGCTAACACTTCTGTACAAGTCTGTCAACAAGTTAATTGCCGTCGACACCAGTCATTACCAATCCAAAGTTCAAGGGGTCACCACAAGAAAACAAGCTTCCACTGCATTTGTCAAAATACCTGCGCTTAAAGACTGTTACAAATATTCGCTATTCCCAAGAACATTTGCTGAATGGAATAGATTATCACCCGATGTTCGGGAGGCACCATCTTTAGGAACTTTCAAGACAAAACTTCAGGCAGTCAATATTGGGGACGTCATCAAGGGGGCACATTTCAAAAACTAATCGTCATCTGCTCAGTCGCGCCTGCATTATACATCCCACGATTGAGGAGATTATGCAGTAACCACCAGAAGCAGAAGCAGAAGCTATGCACACATTCCACCTCGCAACCCTTAATACTCACACACGCACATCCCACACACCCCCTACAGCACCCACATCAATAAATCCACACTCTGTCGACTTCAAACACACCCCTACCCCGGGCTACCCCCAAATACCCCATTCTGATCGAACTCTAATTCTACTAATAACTCGACACTAAATTCTACTAATAACTCATCACTAAATTGACCTCAGCACATGTGTATGTATGATGTGCCATACAAAAATTAACAAAACAATACCTTAAAGTATCATTTTTTAATGTTTTTTGCGATAAACAGTATCTTTTACCATGTTTACAAGCTACATTATTATTTGTACCGTGGGCGTGTCTGTTGCCAGGTCATTAACAGACGGTCAGACCTTGAATAATAAATTTTGTGGCTTTACATAATGCATTGCTTAAAGCAATTATAGTAGCCTTGGCCCAAGGCTTTGGTTCTATAAGTCACATGTGGGAAAGCATACAATATAGGCCTATTCAATAATTGCTTTATATGCTCCCCCCCCTTGTCTCATATCCCTGGTCAAATCCAGCTTGCAATAAATATAAATGTGCTGATATTAACTCATGGTGGTTTCTTTAATGTTTACATGTAAATGGCTAGCATTGCACCTGGCACCATTTTCCATACTGTTAGATTACATACATGTAGGAGTAGGACCAAAAATTATGTACTCACAAAAAACTGACCATATCATAGATCCAAACTCAATATCCTACAATTGGTCTTAGATTACATGCATGTAGAGTGTGGCACCAAAATAGTGTCCTCGTAAATTATACCTTTTATGTCCTGTTTGGAAGATTTTGAAGTTAATAATTTTGGTATATAGGCCTACATGAATTTAATTTTGAATTTTTGATGATTCATTAACACTACTTCATAAAGTACCATGTTAACTGTAAAGTAGGGCCTATGTTAAATACAAAATAATAGGCCTATGATATCTTGATAATGATAATGATAATATGTCGCACACCTCTTATAACTTAGTAATTTAGGCATAGGCCTATACAGCCTACATCATGAATTTTCTCTGCAAATTAATTTTACTGTTCTAACCATGTCAAAAGACTTGGTCAAGTCTAAAGCAACAGAGGGTATACAATATAATGTCACTCATGTCAACCGCATCATCAATATAAAATATTGACATCGTATAAGGTACCACGGGCAATTCGAATGATAATACAGATAAAAACAGGTGATAGGTATGAATGGTAGTTAGTGGTTTTGGAATCGAACTACACACCTGTGCCTCTATCACCTTAAAGCTGAGCTGTCCCATGTCTCATCCCTGAATAAACCAACCGAGCTTAACCGTAAAGGTATAACAATTATTGATATTGTTATTTTTTATAGAAATCAGTTCCAATGCCTCATTTCAAATATATAGTTTTAGTTTTGGTTTTGGTTTTGGTCACGTGGTTTCCTATTGCCTTGCCTAACCACTTGAATCATAAGATATCGAACTCATTGTTTCTACCTTTTGTTTAAAACCGAACATTTGTGTCAGTCAGTTTCGGTTTTGGTTTCAGTTTTTATAAGTGGTGTGGATCGTAAAATTATTTGATTTGAAGTTACCTACTCTAAGTATACAAAAGAAATGTTTAAATTTCGCAGTGCAATATTCACGAGGAGAGAAATCGAGCATGGTAATCTACATTGAAAGACGTGGTTTACAAAACCGAATAAGTCTAGGCTAATTCACCTGTGAAAAAATATAGACCATCGAAATATTTGCATTCGACATTACAAAAGGGGTCACTATTGTAATTGTATAGGTGCTATAAACAAAATCGATTCATGTCCTTAATCCCATGTACCAGAATCGATGGAAGGCCATTATATGACCTCTAATAACCTAATGACTTTTACTGAAGCAATTTTTACTGCAAAAAGTAGAAGATAGAGGGGAAAGAGATTGTGTGGGGTGTGTGTGTGGGGGGTGGTGGGGGGGTGGTTGGAGGCAAGGGGATATGGGCCGGAGAGAGAAAACAGATGAGAGAGAGCATTGGAAGTGAAAGAGAAGGGCGAGGAGAGCTCGAGATGAAGATATCGAATGTAGGGGAGGAGGAGGGGAAAGGGGTAATTTAGGGAAGAGGTGGTTATATAGGGAGGGGAGCCCCCTCTTAAAGAGGTATGGGTTGTGCTTCCCGGGGATAATAAACTAATTCATAATCAAATCATCTCCATGCATCGTTTATGTTTCATACAAACAAACAAATCCCCCCCCCCCCCCCCCATCCTTCAATATACGCGCATGTATATGATTTCTAGGCCTAGAACTCGTGAGTGTAATATGCCACCTACCTTCGACAGAGAGCAACAACTGTCGTCCGCGGGATAGATTTCCGATATCAATCATGATAATAATTATGTTAGCACAATAGGCTATTGTATACTTCTGGTTATATACCCTATACTGTGTCCTTCCAGCATAATAGTGTTATGATTGCAAACCAGATCAGCTCTACTTTTTAATCCCTTGATTTTTGGTTTCTAAACAAAAGAGAAACCAAAACTAAATATTTGAAATGAGGGAATGTCTAAATTGGACACACCTCAGTGATCCGAATACATTAATGTCCATATTTGTGGAATATAGTATTGGCGAGTTGTGATTTACTTTGCAGAGTTTTTAAACTACGTTTTAAAATACTGCAGCATTCTCTGTGTGGTAGCATGTAGGCCTATAATGTGGCGTAACATGTGATGGTGTGTAGGGCGGGTTGCTTGTTTTAGGGGGCGCTTATCTTTTAATATGGCCATTTGTGGCATATTAAAAATTGATCCGTTGTCCTATACAAAAACAATTTGGTTTTGAAATATTGTACACATTTCACGTAAAAACGTCATCAATTATGCCTGCCGAAAATGTACATTTTCCTAATTTTGCCCTTGCCTTGTGGTATTATTTACTTAGGGTGATTGAGGTAAAATGTTTGACAGAATAAAACATTTATGTAATATGAAGGTATATGCTGAAATGTATCTTTTATTGTTTTTCTTTCTTTCTTTTTGTTCACAATTAATGATAAGACACAAATATATCCTAAACCTAACCCCAACCATAACCCTAAACGTCGCCTTAACCTGTAACCTAAGTTTTAATCCTAAACCTAAACCTAGCCCCAAACCTTATCTAACCCCTGACTCTCTGAATCCTAATTCTGACTTCCAACTTCCAAAAGGGGTAATTTAGGGAAGAGGTGGTTATATAGGGAGGGGAGCCCCCTCTTAAAGAGGTATGGGCTGTGCTTCCTGGGGATAATAAACTAATTCATAATCAAATCATCTCCACGCATCGTTAATGATTCCTACAAACAAACAAATCCCCCCCACCCCGCCCCATCCTTCAATATACGCGCATGTATATGATTTCTAGGCCTAGAACTCGTGAGTGTAATATGCCACCTACCTTCGACAGAGAGCAACAACTGTCGTCCGGACGGAAGTGCGATGTGAAGCGAGAGAGTGTAGATGTCGGCACACGACGCAACAGTAAACAAAAGGTTATATACCCTATACTGTGTCCTTCCAGCATAATAGTGTTATGATTGCAAACCAGATCAGCTCTACTTTTTAATCCCTTGATTTTTGGTTTCTAAACAAAAGAGAAACCAAAACTAAATATTTGAAATGAGGGAATGTCTAAATTGGACACACCTCAGTGATCCGAATACATTAATGTCCATATTTGTGGAATATAGTATTGGCGAGTTGTGATTTACTTTGCAGAGTTTTTAAACTACGTTTTAAAATACTGCAGCATTCTCTGTGTGGTAGCATGTAGGCCTATAGTGTGGCGTAACATGTGATGGTGTGTAGGGCGGGTTGCTTGTTTTAGGGGGCGCTTATCTTTTAATATGGCCATTTGTGGCATATTAAAAATTGATCCGTTGTCCTATACAAAAACAATTTGGTTTTGAAATATTGTACACATTTCACATTAAAACGTCATCAATTATGCCTGCCGAAAAATGTACATTTTCCTAATTTTTGCCCTTGCCTTGTGGTATTATTTTCTTAGGGTGATTGAGGTAAAATGTTTGACTGAATGAAACATTTATGTAATATGAAGGTATATGCTGAAATGTATCTTTTATTGTTTTTCTTTCTTTCTTTTTGTTCACAATTAATGATAAGACACAAATATATCCTAAACCTAACCCCAACCATAACCCTAAACGTCGCCTTAACCTGTAACCTAAGTTTTAATCCTAAACCTAAACCTAGCCCCAAACCTTATCTAACCCCTGACTCTCTGAATCCTAATTCTGACTTCCAACTTCTCACCTATGCACATTCCACCTCGCAACCCTTAATACTCACACACGCACATCCCACACACCCCCTACAGCACCCACATCAATAAATCCACACTCTGTCGACTTCAAACACACCCCTACCCCGGGCTACCCCCAAATACCCCATTCTGATCGAACTCTAATTCTACTAATAACTCGACACTAAATTCTACTAATAACTCATCACTAAATTACTCTAAAAATAATTATACATGTTGGAATATAGAAAATTGGTTGTCGTTTTTTCCGATATATGCCCAGCCTACTTTATCGAATGGTTTATAGTCCAATAGAGGCTGAAAGCGATATTTATGAAAAAACGCTAGCTCCAGATCACAATAAGGCTATTGAACAGTGTATAGAATAAGCCGGTCCCTGTAAATTGTAGTATTTAGCCGAAGCGATCAATGTTTAGAAGGCTTTTAGAACATATTTTGGCAGTAGAAAAATGATCTGGGCTGTATCGCGGCCAGAGACTAAGTTCGGTTTTATACATTAAGCGTATATTGACAACCTACATTGAGACCCCTTGAAATGATGATAAATATATCGACACTGAATCCAGAGCTGCTCAGAGTGACACATGTTTTTAGTTATGAAGTATTGCAATGGACTTTTACCAGGAAAATGTGAATTTATACTAATTCAAGACACCAATCGGAAGAAACATAGTAACCACTGTGCAACGCTTGTGTTTGGCCTTCTTATGTGTGAAATTTCGAGGCAAGGCGGTGAGTAAAAATAGTAAAATCAATGAATTTATGCTAAAAATTCCATAACATCAATTCTGTAGATATGACATATAAAGGCAAAACTCAGCACTAAAGTGGACGTTTTGAATAGGATGCATGTACTAAATATACACAAATTTGGGTTTCTTCGCTAACGGAATGGATGTAGAAGTCTTTTTCGTTAAAAAAGTGGGACATTTTTTAAATTTTGATGGACAAAATTGCAATAAGAAATAGGCGTTTCCAAGCTTGCAAAATTACGATGAATTGTGTGCACAAACGATACCAATTAAGGCACATGCCTTACCCTCAAGTTGAAAGTAAGTACCGTAATTATTTATATAGAGTGTCCAACATATTAGGGCGAACTTCTGGCGAAATCGATGCAAAGTCAATTCATGAAATCTTCGTTGCCACTAGAAAGTGCGTGAGCAATAATGTAACATCAAATATACACGCCTATTTACATAATTTCCTAAGACCTTACAGAAGTGATCAGGCTCAAATATAAAACTAGAGAGTTTGGTCATTGATATGCACCATCAATTTTGAACCTATGATCAATATTGCTAGGCAAAAATTCACAGCAAACATGGCAAATTTCTCTCATTTCGGAGATATTTGAAACAAGACAGCTCGACCCCTTAATACAGCCGTCTCTCAACATACAACACGCGATATTCAAAATTCCCGGGCGCAGAAATCGTCGAGTGCAATGACGTCCCAGTAATACAGTAAAGGCGGAGAGCCGACTGTTTTTATTCGTTTTTATGGTCAATATGAGTTTGTTTTAAATAAAACTACGTGATTTCGTGCCTATAATTATTTTCCTAACATATAAGGCATAATGTTATCATTGCCGGAGACCCCCTTTAAAGAAAACTGTCATTCAATGGGTTGAGCTTCTATCACTTTTTCAGCCAACCAATATCAGAACATCCGAATGAAAATGAATTTTACTAACTTCTATAAAATATCAACAAAACAATATTCTTGCATATTCTCTAACATTGGCAAAAACAGTAAGGGAAATATATTATATCTCATTTCAAGAACTGCTACCCTTTATCCTACCCTGTCTGCATAGAGACGTGTTTGCAAATACATCCTTGGTAGAAAGTACACTACCTATGCAGATTCCTTAGCTACCCTTGAACTTCATTTGTTGTCTGAAAGGAGACAAAACATCTGCAAGGAATTTGCCCTGAAAGCAAGCTCGTCTGTGAGGTTCTCACCCTGGTTTCCACCTAGTAAGTATCACTCCCACATGACTCTCAGAAGACAACCAAAATTTGACTCTTTTAGATGTAGGACCAACAGATTTCAAAATAGTCCCCTACCATTTCTCACCAACATCCTAAAAGAAATGTAGTTTGTTTTTGCTTGTCAGTCATATTTTAATATTGTTCCAAATCCAGTCAAGTGCAATTATTATTATAATGTGTTCTTATTTATTTTTATGTTTTTAATGTTTGAGTGTTTTAATTATAAATACATGTATTTTTCATAAGCTATTTTAATGTAAATGTCGTGCAATTCAGCCGTTGGCTGCTATGTGATTTCTAATAAAATATACAATATACAATATACAATACAAACATTCCAAGAAATAAGAGACAAAAATCCGTGATCTGTTGCAAAATCTATAATCCAACACAGTTTATTCATTGATTTTTCAACCAATTACAGATTTTAAACGGAAAAATGTCAGTTTTTCACAGATTTTTCAACAGATCACAGATTTTACACGGAAAAATGTCTCCTATGGAAGACAGAGATAAAAAGTCTAGTTTGCGTCTGACGTCATCAGTCAATCAAACTCGAGCACGGTTTGTTTACAAGTATCGTGATGATATGAGTTGCTGAACGCGGCAATAAAACCAGGAGCCTTATTGTTAATTTTGCACCTTCAAACATACAAACCATCTCAAAAGTTAGGTCTTTATAGTAGGAAACTTTATTTCGCGAAGGCACCATGTCAACAATGCCTAGAAAAGTTGCTTTTTGCCTTGTAAAAGTACGTAATTTTTCGCCATTTTGTGCTATAATTCCTTTTCTCCGATCGGCACCAGATAAATCGACCTTCCTAACTTCTTTTTACGCGCTATTAACCAATCAAAGATCGCAGGGAATTTGATTGACAGTTACGTCAGACGCAAACTAGTCTTTTTATCTCTGTCTTCAATTATAGTGAACTGCCATCAGAAGTCCAGGGTTCAACCATCTCTAAATTCCATCAACTGATTCCTATTTCAAACTCTTTTATACTTCCATCGCGTCTTTACTTAACCCACGAAGACAAATCAGTCCACTTGAATTCAATTATTTGTCTTCGTGAGTTAATTTGTACATTAGAATCCAGAGCTGGGTAGAAACTTTCTTCATGATTATGAAGCCAATGACGTAAATCGCTTTTTGATGCGTTAGAAAAGGGCAGTACCTTACTGGTCAAATACCAATCGCTCATCGCTTACCCATCAGCAAACACAAAATGTTTTAAATAAGTTATATTTTGGCTTCTGGTGTAGGTAAAAACGTTTTAATAACATTAAAATGTCGGGTTATATAAAGGTCATAAAAACGTTTTAAAACGTTTTGTATGAAAACACACTACAACAATATTTCTAAAATGTTTTCAAAAATGTTATTGTAAACTATTTTTGCAAACATTTTTTGCCAAATATTTTGTCAACACTAAAATAACATTATGTTAAAAAATTTGCCCCCAGCAAACACAGAAATGTTCTTAAAATGTTTTCTTTAAAACGTTTTAATAACATTTAAATGTCGGGTTATATAAAGGTCATAAAAACGTATTTAAAATGTTATTGCAAATATTTTGGGCAAACATTTTTCGCAAAATATTTTTTCAACCCAGAAATAACATTCTGTTTAGAATGTTTTGTATCAGGTTTTCAAAAATGTTTTTGGAATGTTATTAAAACGTTTTTATACCCTTTATATAACCCGACATTTAAACGTTTTCTGTAAAACATTTTGTGTTTGCTGGGCAGTAGATTATCAAGAAATGTTTTTCAATGTTATGAAAACGTTTTATACCCTTAATATACCCTTTATATAACCCGACATTTAAACGTTTTCTGACAACATTTTATAACCTTTTGCGAATGATGTCGAAAACGTGTTGTGTTTGCTGGGTAGCGATGGATCATTACTTACAGACGTTTCACGTTGGGTAGATTTCTAAATGCACCCGTCTCAATATGCTGAAGAGGACTTATCGCTATAAATCTGGAAAAAAATATATTAATTTATTCATTATTATTACTTGATGATATATTTCTAGCCATATTAATTCCGCTGGTATAGGTAGAAGTTGTGAAAGTATCAATATATCAAGCATGTTTTGGCACGCTGTTTGGAAACTTTTTTGGGTCATAATATTGCACAGACCCTTACGAACTACGGTACATACCCGGGATACAATAGTTTTACCCATTGCACCTCGACAACACCCCCTACATAACCGTTTATACCCAGGTGACTCCCGGGGGGCCACTCCCAGAGGTGACGCGTACATGTAGGGCTGTTAAGACCCCTTTTTCAGCGGCGCTGTCACCCATGGCCCCATATTTTTTACGAACACATGCTCTGTCAACATTAATTTTCACCAGGTTCGCCGTCGCAAATAATAAAGGAGACAAGGAGAACAAGTGATCCCGCCTGGGAATCGAACCCAGGACCTCAGGTTTACGAGACCTATGCCTTAACCACTTGGCCACGGGAGCTTCATGATTAGGCTGGTTGAAATTCGAACCCATAAGCGGTCGCTTAAACTTATCTCCTCCCCGCAAATAGCCCATAGTAGCTAGGGCCGTAAATGCGAGAAATAAATTGCCATCCTCCCTGTGAGGAAATATAACACGGAAAAACAGTGGCATGATCGACGGGAATTATAAATAAACATTAATTTTCACCAGGTTCGCCGTCGCAAATAATAAAGGAGACAAGGAGAAAAAGTGATCCCGCCTGGGAATCGAACCCAGGACCTCAGGTTTACGAGACCTATGCCTTAACCACTTGGCCACGGGAGCTTCATGATTAGGCTGGTTGAAATTCGAACCCATAAGCGGTTACTTAAACTTATCTCCTCCCCGCAAATAGCCCTGGATCCCCAGGCGGGATCACTTTTTCTCCTTGTCTCCTTTATTATTTGCGACGGCGAACCTGGTGAAAATTAATGTTTATTTATAATTCCCGCCCTAGCTACTATGGGCTATTTGCGGGGAGGAGATAAGTTTAAGTGACCGCTTATGGGTTCGAATTTCAACCAGCCTAATCATGAAGCTCCCGTGGCCAAGTGGTTAAGGCATAGGTCTCGTAAACCTGAGGTCCTGGGTTCGATTCCCAGGCGGGATCACTTTTTCTCTTTGTCTCCTTTATTATTTGCGACGGCGAACCTGGTGAAAATTAATGTTTTTTTTATAATTCCCGTCGATCATGCCACTGTTTTTCCGTGTTACATGCTCTGTCACCCATTTTTTCATTTCATCTGTCACCCAAAGACACTTACCCTTAATTTTCAATTTGAACAGCAACTTTTGTTACACTCTTATCGCTGGTATTAAGAAAACGCTGTTTAGGAGAGAATGTTTAACATGGTTTTTTTTGTTTTGTTTTTTTGTTGCTTTAAGCAGCATATATTACTCGTATTTTCTTAGGGTTAATCAGGGGGCTATTGATATAGTTTAAACATTAGCGAAGTAAATGCTTTAATCAGCATGTTTTATTAAAGAAATAACGTGCGTTTAAGGTAATAAAGTTCGGTAATAAAGTTCGTGCAACCCTTATTTTAATCGAAAAATTGATTGAGTACAATATAATGATGAACATCGGCACGGCATTGCGTGGTGACTGTCGAGCAATGGTCATAAAATTTGCCGGAATATATACTTGAATTTCCATCTTATTCAGGTGTGTAGCCAGGAAGCCCAGGATAATACTGAATTCATGAGAGATATAGAGCGGTTTTGGAAGTTTTACAGATCTAACTTGATTCGAATATGTCAGCTCTGTGCAGTGTAAATTCATACACGTCGGTACACATGGTACACGGTATTCGATACGGAATCGATGCACTGTGAATGCACGCATGTATGTGTGTAGTGTGTTGTGAAAGTATAGCCTATGTGCAACGAATACAGAGATATATCGTAAATGCAAAAAAAATGGGCACGAAGTGGGCATCGCGTCGCGCTTGCTCGACGCAGGGGGGTTTCTGAGGGGGATGTGCCGCCCTCAGAAGCAAGAAACTTTTGCAAAATGAGACCTACTTGAAGCGATTTGGTGCATACTTTTCCTTTCTTTCTCTCTTTCTTTCTTTCTTTCGTCTCTCTCTCTCTCCTCTCTTTCGTTCTTTCTTTCTTTCTCTCTCTCACTTTTTTTTTTTTTGCGATTCATACCCCGGGGTGCTGCAGCCACCAAAGCACCCCCTGAATCCGCGCTTGATATAACCATAACGTGTAAGGGGATGCCCTAATAGTAATATCCAATTTTTTATACACTTAGGTACAATTCTACACTTATATTCTTACAAATTTATGAGCTTTGTCAGGCCATCAAAACTCCCAGATTTCAGCGTTTCAATGTTGTTCCCTGATAAAAACCTGGAATAAAAACGTTTAGAGAAAAGCAGTGTATAAAATCAGGGAATAAATGACCCAACCAACAAAACGATGCTCTTAAACATTACATAGCTTGTAATTTTTATACTCACAAATATTGAAGTTCTTGAGTGCTGACAAAAGTACCTGGTTCCAAACTTCTTAATTGTGTATAATATATGTTCCTGTATGTTTAAAAGAAAAGAAAAGTTTGATAACGCAACGTATATTTGTTCTGAAAAACATCAATGCAAATTCCTCCCTGTAGACTACAGACCGCAAAAAAAATTAAGGCACCAGTTATTTCTACCCCTGTATATCATGAACAAAGACAGTAATTTGATCAAAGAACCAGTAGCCAATAGCTCGAATTTTGCACGAATATTGTAATTTTTAGATTGCATTTAAGACCGCATTCGTTGACATCGTTCAAGAAATAAAGACACGATGATCCAAATACCCAATGAAGATGCAAATGCAAAAGTTGCAGTTTGTTCCATTGCATGCCCTATTAATTTATACACAAAACGTTTTCGACAAGAGAATTAGCGCCGTGCTTCTATTGATTAGCACATTAAAACTAGTGGCGTACTTTCCATTGTTAGAACATAAATTGTGCATATTTTGATTTCGTTTCTTCCTTAGGTTTTAGCAATTTCAACAAATGAGGCCATAAACCAGAATTAAAAGGTACTGGCTGCTTGTTCTTATTTTGACATACTTATTTTTGTTAAGGATATACAGGGGTGAACTGGTACCTTAATTCTTTTGCGTCTGTACGCGGACGGTGGTCTTGCCTGCCGGTTCTGTTGTTTGCGAAATGCTAGCACAAACTTCAATGTCTAGAGGATTATCTATTCAAAACAAATATGCCACGAAAGCCTCTAGAAGTCATAGTCATTAGGAAACGAATTTGGAGAAAACCTTCTGTGAATAAAATACTATGCCGAGCCATCAGCCTGGGTGGCTCACGCTCCAGTAATTTCAGATGATTGAGCTCAGTAATACATCAAAGAATCTCTTCCAATTCATGAAAACAAATAGATAATCAGCTTATCGGATTAAAAGCTTAGAGGGAAGGTCTTGCTGCTCAGCGAGTGTTTGTCAGAAGGTTTTCTCCAAATTCATTCTCTAATGGCGAACGCGAAAATCTGTAGTGAGCAGTATTAGTTTTAGCATGTCCTCATGCAGTACAAACTTTCAAGTTGTGTATTATCTAGTTAAGGTTACACGAAGAAACGTATAAAAAACGTATAAAAGACGTATAAAGTTGTTCTCTAAAACAGAGTTTTCTCAGTAATCAAATATCGCAGCGAGTGAAATGTTTGGTGCATTGATGTAGCTTAACATTTTGTGTGTGTTATATACAAATTTTTAGAATAAGTTTAAAAATCCTTCGTTTAAAGCATTTTTACGCATCATGTTCACAAGATCAAAAACACGTTCCATGACGTTTTTTTGAAATGTGCGCCCCGTATAAATCCACGCCGAGTGATTGTTTTCTTCTTTTTCGTATTGTGCTACAAATCGATCAAAGAAATAATGTTGCCATGGGGAAGAACCAAATACAGTACCGATTAAATTTTAAAAGCCCGTTTTGGGGGAAAATTTTGGAGAATTTGCTTGAGAAAAGGCTGGTTTGTGAAATTATCGATATCTTGATTACGGGACGTTAATTTAGACATCTGAATACCTACATTATTTCTCAACATTCTTGGAATTGCTATTCCATTTGATTTTCACTCCAAATTGAAGCGGTTTTGCAAAAAACGAGGTTTTTCTCCATCGGGTTCGTCCAAAATTTCAGCGCCGACATGCGTGTTTATTCTAAGAGCCATTATGCGGACGCAATTGTAATCACGTCATTGCGTCAAATTATAATTATATATCCCCTTCGAGGACAAGCAATTGCGTGAGCTGATGTGTGGCCGAGCGGATAGAGCGTTGGACTTTGAATCTATTATGATTAATTTTTGTGGGTTCGAGTCCCCGTGTGGCTGAAATTTCGTTTTGTTTCCTCTTTTCTCATTTTTACTTCTGTTCTTCCCTCTTTTCTTTCTCCTTTTCTTTTTTCATTTCTTTTTTTTCTTTCTTTCTTTCTTTCTTTTTTATTCACTATTTCTTTATTCTTTCTTGCTCCTTTCTTTTATAGTTTTTGTATATTTGATTGATTCGCTGACTACAGTGATTGATTGTTTTTCACTTTATATAATTCCCGATACGCTCGTTCATTTTCTGCATGGCTGTTTCTGTTATGAACTTACGCCCCTCTTAAATCAAGCGCATGAAAAACCTTTCGGCTAACCTTAAAATACCAGTTATTGGAAATCACTTTTGGTTTGGGTAAAAAACACGCCACAAAGTGTGGAAAATTAGCGATTGAGATTCAAATATTTTTTGGTATATATACTTTTGCGTGTGATCATGACGTCAAAAGAATCAGTTTGCGAAATGAAGTTTTATGAAAACTTCAACGGCAAGGGGATTAAGTTCATGTAATATTGACTTCTTTTTACTGGAGCTAGCAGTATAGGATACTTCTGGGAAGAATGTAGCAAGTGTCTAACTCTTCTACATATGCAAATAAGCTTTACGATAAATAGCGCCATCATTGTTCACCTTTTCTTTAAAATGACTACAGTTTACAAGTCATGTCATCTTCCTGCCTGACCCTCCCTCTCTGTGGGAAAAAAAAAACCCTGACAACAGCACCGGGGAGTGGGAAATGGGAGTTTCCAGGAGTGGGAGTGGGTTATTATATGAGGGGGCAAAGTTTAAAAGGGCAAGGATAGCGCTGTTCAGGAGGTCATCACCTTGCGAGTCCATCCATCAATGTGTATTCAAACGAAGCGCCTATAATGTAAAGTCTTTTGTCTTGAAGTGTGACCAATAAGCCACTTGACCAAACAAAAGGGAACAGTCGCTTACACATGCTCTTCTTTGATCGATCATTGATACATATGTCACGAGTTGAGTGACAAGACGCCATCGGCACAGTAACCAATCACACGTTCGCGTTGAAATAAAACTGAGTAAGAAATCCAATCGATTATGTGCAGTTGCCGTTAAAGTAAATTTCCAAACTTCATTTCACAAACTCTCTTTTCCATGTCATTAACCACGTGTTTCATTTTGATGCCTCATCCTCATCCTTGGACAGAGTGAAAAACGGGCACATTTCTTTAAAGGGGCATAAGTTGTGCGTCGATTGAAGTAATTGTTTTGGTTCCTTAATTACTATGCCAAAGTATATTTAATCAAGTTGTCAAATATAGAAGAAAAGGGGGCAATGGGGGTTCTGTTTTTCTTTTTAGGGGGACACTCTGTATGTGAATATGTATGCATTCTTCTCCTTTAAAAACATCATCTTTCCAGTAAAATCCAGCTTGGCATTGGTTTACATTGATATAGATCTAGACAATGTATGATTTTAAATACTCTTACAATAGCCGTAAACCGGTCAGACCGTTGAAACTAGACTTGTTTAGTGAAGTGATTTCTGTCTTGTCGAGTCGTCTGAAACAAATTGAAACAAAAAAGATTCATCCATATTTTACAGATGTAGAAAATTGTCGTTATAATCAAATCACTAAAATCTTTTTTAGATGAGTTGTTGTTAAAACTTTTAAATGGTTAAGCAAACTTACAGTATAATAAGCTTATCTAGTCCTTCAAATGCGGAGTTCGCCCAACTAGATATAGGGTTCTCATAAAGCGACCTGAAAAAATAACATTAAAACCCGCATGAAAATCAAATAATTATTTGATCCAATCAGACCGAAGGCGGTAATTATATGAATCATCATCATCATCATTATCATTCACATCATCATCATCATCATCATCATCATCATCATCATCATCATCATCATCATCATCATCATCATCATCATCATCATCATCATCATCATCATCATCATCATCATCATCATTGTCATCATCATCATCATCATCATCATCATCATCATCATCATCATCATCGTCATCATCACCACCAATTCACCATCATTATCATGGTCATCGTCGACAAGCGGTATGGACGTATGTACGCACGCATTGCCCACATAATGCTCATTGTATTATTTTATCTCGATATGCCTATGTACTCACAGTTGGTGCAAATTGGTTAGTTTACTAAATGTTTCATTCTCAAGTCTGGTAATATTATTCTGCTCGAATGTTCTAGAACAAAGATAAGAAAATGGGAAACAAACAGTTATAAACCAATCATTTGTTGCCTTTATTGCTTTAGCAAATTAGGCTATTCCAGAAATTAGATGCACACTCCTATAGAGGAGTTCGATTTTCATGATTTTTCAGACTTTCTTTTATCCAATCATGGTTATTGGAAATCCAGACTTTCAAAGTCTCCGGCACGGCGAAAAATCCAGCAGAAAAATAGTTCAAAATCAGACATTTTCAATTTGAGAGCTCATTTTGGAAATTTTCGTGATTTTTCATTCATTTAATGGCATTTCCAAGCTTTTTCAAGTAACATGGGCCACTGGAATTCCAGTCGTTGTCAGAAACCTGGAAATCCAGACATTTCTATAAAGGTATATAACATGGGGTGTGTAATTACTTTCTGGAACAGCTCATTAACTACCCAGCAAACACAAAAACGTTTTAAATAAGTTATATTTTGGCTTTTGGTTTAGGTAAAAACGTTTTAATAACATTAAAATGTCGGGTTATATAAAGGTCATAAAAACGTTTTAAAACGTTTTGTATGAAAACACACTACAACAATATTTTTTAAAATGTTTTCAAAATATTATTGTAAACTATTTTTGCAAACATTTTCTGCCAAATATTTTGCCAACACTTAAATAACATTATGTTACAATATTTGTACCCAGCAAACACTGAAACGTTCTTAAAATGGTTTTTTACGTTTTAATAACATTTAAATGTAGGGTTATATAAAGGTCGTGAAAACGTTTTTAAAACGTTATAGCAAATATTTTGGGAAAACATTTTTCGCAAAATATTTTTTCAACCCCAAAATAACATTCTGTTAGAATGTTTTGTATCAAGTTTTCAAAAAATGTTTTTGGAATGTTATTAAAACGTTTTAATACCCTTTATATAACCCGACATTTAATCGTAAAACATTTTGTGTTTGCTGGCAGTAGATTATCAAAAAATGTTTATTAATGTTATGAAAACGTTTTACACCCTTAATATACCATATATATAATCCGACATTTAAACGTTTTCTGACAACCTTTTATAACCTTTTGCGAATGATGTCGAAAACGTTTTGTGTTTGCTGGGTATTCTACCGGCCCAAAACAAACAAAAGTTGAACAGTTGAACTGTGGGGCACATTTCAATGAAAATCGGCGCTGGACAGGTAAAACATTTTTGGTACAGCCTTTAATTTCGTCCGATATCGCTATCGGTATCCGGATAGGTGTCGATGGCTCTAAATCAAATTGTGCACATTGGACGTTTTGAAACTGTGTACATAGAAAATTTTAATTTCCAAATTAAACCATTTTAGTTCAAACCCATTCACACCCTATGGAAGACATGACCTTAGTCTCCTACACAGGGAGTGTGAATTTAAAATGGGGTTACATGAATGGATGACTCCATTTGAAATATACACTCTCTGTGTGTGAGATTAAAATCATGTCTTCCGCCTCTCAATTGTACGTGGGAGGTTATTTTGCCTGAAACGTTACTGTTTTTAATCCTGCTGAGGGAACTCGATAACATCCCCATGTAGGTAGGGTTTAATACCCCAGCGCTAGCCCAGGTCTACGCCAAGCTGATTTAAATCAAAACTGCAAACAGATCTGAAGCTAGTAATCAGTTTCTACAAACTTTTACGTCTTTTAGAAAATCATATTTTCAGACGAGTGTCTTGAGAAATCCTGTTTGGAAGTGAGGTGCATACAGTATGTCCATACAATTCACCTGGACAACAGTAAGTAAGGTGCAGTGTGTCCATACAATTCACCTGGACCACCGTAAGTAAGGTGCAGTATGTCCATACATTTCACCTGGACCACCGTAAAGTAAGGCGCAGTATGTCCATACAATTCGCCTGGACCACCGTAAGTAAGGCGCAGTATGCCCATACAATTCACCTGGACCACCGTAAGTAAGCTGCTGGACAACCGTATGTGAGGAGAGGTATGTCCTATTCACCTGGCCCACCCGTAACAACTGAAACCAGGCAAAAATGTTCATGGGGACAGGGGTGTAGCTAGCTTTCTTGGTCAGGGAGTCAAAACAAAATGTTGGGGTAAAGACGAAAAAAAATGCAGATACGTCATACATACATATACCGGTTTTTGTTGTTTTTTTAGAGAGATTGTACATGTCTTCGAGCTTCACTTGGACGATGTGCGCGGGTAAATTTTACACCATTTTCGCCCATGATTTGGATGAAAAGGGCTCTACTGTGACAGTGTGACTAGCATCGCTGGTCGATAGAAACAAATTTTCGGTAAAAAAAAACCCCAAAAAAACGCAGTGATTTATAGTGCGCGACGCACAGGCACAACGCCTAGACGTTGATCCACAAGCCTCAGTACACTTTACAGGTTGTTGCTGACCACTACGGCCCCACATCATTCCATAAACCATTTAACAACAACTCGGGGACATTGGATGTATTTCCCACGGAAGCCTCATCATGCTCACCGTCGTTTTATCTTTTCAGTTTCTGTTTCCGTATCCGTAAAAGTTTTTGTAAGTCATTGTTATTCTGAAGTGGTAGTCTCCCTGGTGTGACCAATCTTTTATTCTAGCCTTTTGTTAGTTACTGAAAATTTGAAGCTCGTGAATTTCAGTTTTCGTTTTGGTAAGTTATATTGATCTTTTACATAAAACCTTGAGATGTGCGGTTGGTTGCTAATCTAGACAAAAGAAGAGTTAATTTTACGGTCCTAAATTCGCGGTAAATTGTACGGCTTCAATTGACTTGTGTTTGGTGTATATGCACTTACGCCTAGACGTAAGTGGCTCTTAAAAATAGTCATGCATTGAAATATATACTAACCATTTGCCAAGTTATAAGCAAAAGTCTTTCATATTGGCGATGAAACGAGCGTCTAAAATAGTCAAATACCTCCCAATGAGGCGCGTACAAGTGGTGATTTGGGAATCATGTTTTATATTGAAATGCAATACAAAAGTATTGCATTGGAGCAAAGATAATGTATTCTATTCATTCGTACCAATGGCAAGCTAATCTGATAATTGGTTGGGTCGGGTTTATTTTAAATGTTTATTTTTGCAGAGCTTATTTTCAGTCATGGATCATACTGATAAATTTCGCAAGGGATGGAGAGGGAGGGAAAAATACTTGAGACTGAACAAGTGAGAGTGGGAAGGGTGAGGAAGAAAGAGAGGAGAGGGAGAGACGGAAAGACTAGAAAAAGAAGAACTCGAGAGGAGAGAGTATGGACCGGGAGGGAGTGGGGAGACTGATCAGGGGGGGGGGTGGGGTGGGGGGGTCAGGAGGAAGCAAAATAGGGAGTAGAAATAGACATTGATGGAAGGGCGACACTGTGGCCATGCACAAGTGCTTTGGGGTTCGACAGGCTCAAGCGGACCTTTTGTGATTTTAGGGCTTATTTGCAACGTTTTTACAGAAAAAGGTGGACTTTGTCATTCGGATTGGCATGCATTTTGTCAAAATAATGTAGATCAATTTACCAATGTAAAGACGAGAGGGCGCTAGACCATTTAAAACACTGGTGCTAACGTAATCTTTCCTCTCCCGGTTTTATTGACATAAGCAATCACCTCTATTGAAATAAGCTGATTGGTACTTTAGAGTTAACAATGAAGTCAGATTACAGTAACTTACTGAATCCCTTGCGTTTTCGTATCTGAACAAAAGACTTACGGAAACTGAAAAGATAAAAAGACCCTCAGTGTCCACTTCCCCGTTGGAATAAGGATACAGTAATACAAGGTCATACTTACAGCCAAGTCAAATTGTGCAAGCCAATGAAGTTGTCCTGTTCCAATCGTGTGATGCTGTTTCTGTGTAGTAACCTGTGATCAAAATGGATGCCACGTGGATTACATTACATTAGAAGTTGAATTATGGGTAGGACGAATGAAATTATGTCACGATTTTAGAATATATGTATCCTAGGTATAGATAATAGACGGTCATTTTGCTTCCTATAATATGCTATTCACGTGTCGTATACTTTGGTCCCGGGGGTGGGGGTGCACTTCAATATGAAATGGATATAGGTGTAGGGCTGGCACTTTTGCACTAAGGGGCATTCGGTGAGAGCAAAATGTACAAAATATGGGGTCATTGGGTGAGAGCATGATTTTTGGCATTCGGTGAGAGCAAAATATGGGGTCATTGGGTGAGAACATGACCTTTTGTAAATGGAATCTTTGGGTAAGAGCCGAAACAGCGCCGCGAAAACCTCGAAAATCGAATTTCTAGTTCCAAATGGCTTCAAATTTCATTGATTTTTCAAACTAGTAACAAAATCAATGATAAATAAAGTTGCTGTTCAAATTGAACTTGTAAGGGTCTTTGGGTGACAGATCAAATGGAAAAAACTATAAACAGTAAGAGCTTCGGTATCACACAAGGACTATATCGTACACGATGTACTCAAAATTCGGTATATTCACTATAAACACGCTGTATATGAGACATTTTCCCGTAAAGTCATTATGTATTGTTGTTATCATCGATTCGTCATCCCTATTGATGAGTTAACATTTGTTTACATTTGGTATGCCTTGTGCAGCTATGACTAGGCATCTACGGAGGAAGTTGATAGTTTTGCATTGCCATGGTTTTAGAACATATTACAACAAAAAAGGTAATCGAACTTGCTAACAGGTGCTGCAAGAAAGCTACATATTATAATACTATTAATTATTAATAGAAAGGTCTGGTGTGTCTATAAAAGTAAGACCTAAGACCCAAAAACTAAGACCCTATCTACAAAACTAAGACCTACAAAACTAAGACCTACAACCTACAAAACTAAGACCTACAAAACTAAGACCTGTGACCATTATGATCAACTCAAAATTGGTGCTGCATGATTTAATTATTTGTTGTGATTTAATTATATAACATTTTCCTCTTTGATATTGAGATTTTTCATTGAAACTGGGGATACTTCTTACAAATTTCTGGTGAAATATGGTATTTAAAAACCCACTTTAAAATAGCTTGACACAATGAACATTCCAGTACAATCACAGTCTATGGTACAGTGTGCTTTTTGACATGAGAGAAAGTGACACCACCTGTGTAGGTCTTAGTTTTGTAGGTCTTAGTTTTGTAGGTCTTAGTTTTGTAAATAGGGTCTTAGTTTTTGGGTCTTAGGTCTTAGTTTTGTAGACACCCATTATTCTGCCTTTATATGTGAAACAAAAGAGGACGTTATGAATGTAAACATTTGACATCATAGGTCAAATCTATAAATTACCACCCACAAGAAATTCTGGTTCCCATATCTTATCCGGTAACACTGAAAATATTTACATAGGTTGATTCTACTCACAAAACATCCAGATTTCTGAACGGAGCATACTCAGCATCTTGAAGCATTTTCAAAGGCGTGTCACTCACTTCTCTGTTTTGTTTGCAAATATATTGAAGAGGAAGAGATTAAAATATATCTTAGCGGCGTGATACTATAAAGTTGCTTTGTAGTAACGTATTACTAACTTGCAAGTACATTGTGCTTCATTAGTTTTCGTTACTTCTTTTTGGCACGCAGGCCACGGTTGTTTAATGACATGTAGAACTGTATTCATTTTTAAGAAAGGTTGAACACTGATGGCGCTATTTATCTTAAATCTTGTTTGCATCTTTTCAAGGGGTAGACACTTCTATAATGACATTAAAACATCTTGTTCACCGAATGTATGTTACTTAATCGTGGGGGTGTGTGTGTGTTGAGCCACATTGGTCAGCGAACTGCTCTAAAGTTGGCTCAGGTGTATGGGTTAATGTCTGTGTATAGATGAGTTGACTTCTGACGTTAATGCATGGATATGCCCACGCATCATCGTAATTTCCATTGTTTTTTTTTTTTTTGTTTTTTGTTTTGTTTTTTGTTTGCCTGACAGTATGAGCGGGCATTATATTTTGTTCATGACTCGTGTTTTTAAAACTCCCGCCACATCACATTAAGGCTATCACTAAGGTGTCACTTGATTTGGAACAGATAATAATCACTATTTTATTATGATTTCGTATTATGACAGGCTGTTAATTCTTAATTTCAGGAATTTACAATTTATGAAATAAATGATTTACAAAATTTTACTTAAAATCAAATTAAAGCCGACTTACAGATGTCGCAGCAATGGAAATATTTCAGCCATTTCGGTCCAGTTTCTGCTAGATGGGTCCGTCAAATTTGAAATAATTCTATGTGAATGAACATATAAAATATAATATTGATAAAATAATGTTAAATGAGATATAACAAAATATTGCCAGCATTAACGGTAATGGTAATGGCCTTTTATTCACACAAAATGTATTATCTACTTTTCGACAAAATACCCGTTTTCACATTTTAGAAAAAGTCAGACAAGACGATTTCAGAAAGTCGCGTTTTCCATAGGGGTATATGGATTTCAACAAGAATAGCCTATTCCGTATAATAATTCGGAACATGGACTGTTATAGTATACAAATATTGACTGCTATGAGGGGCATGGTTAAAATTATAGGCCCAAGGTGATCTCGTCAAAACCATGCTATGACCCGAGGCGCAGCCGAGGGTCATAGCATGGCCTATAATTTTAACCATGACCCGAATAAAGCAGTCAATATTTGTTTTATATACCTCATTAATATAGATTTTTGTCATCTGATTGGTTAAATAGCCTATTTTATTGTTAATATCAGGCCATGGTAAAATTTACAAAGAAAGTTTTTCGTTATGAACCGATCGCGTCATCGCAACTGGCAGGCAGCGCGTTGGCGCCGCGTGCGTAATGCAAACACACCATCACGCGCGTAGAGTTTGATCGCGACGCACACCGCGCGATGTGAAAATGACTATGCCCGGGGAATACTAGTAGTCTTTTTAAAAGACTATTGCCCGGGGAATAGTTAAAAAGGAGGGCATAGTTAATTCAATGACTGCACTTTTAACCAATCAGCTGACAGGAATCTATATATGTGACCGTACACCACGAATGAGCCGTAAATGTCCTCAATTGTATTCTGAGTTACAGTGTAAAATGGGCATGAAGGTCATATTCATATGTATTTCAATTTGGTGCTACGTGTATCTCATTAAATGAGGTACACGTAGCACCAAATTGAGGTACCTATGAATACGACCTTCATGGCCATTTTACACTGTAACTCAGAATACAATTGAGGACATTTACGGCTCATACGTGGTGTACGGTCACATATGAGGTATATAATTGTAGATATACATAGGCCATCATTGAAGACCCGGTACGACCGTGAAATTGCGTACGAAGGCAAAGAAGACACCCTTGAGCAAATAGGGTGCTTATTTTACACTTGGTAAAATAATCACAATTTCAAAACGGTAATTTTTTTAATAGATGCACAGGATCTAATCCTGCACATTATGACACCATATATATAATCCATTGTGACCTCAAGAAGTAAAGTCACAAGCAATCGAATAGACGAAGGTCCAGTTTTAAAAGTGACAAACTGGCTTATGTAATATGCAAATGTAACATGTAATACGCAAATGTAATATTTAATATTAGTTCGCAATTTCACAGCCGTATGACCTTTTTCGTCGACTATTAGGACACGTCTCAGGATAATGCATGCATTTAAGATATCACCTATTATACAGAATTAAGGTACCAGTTGTGTTCACTCCTGTATATCCTAAATAAAGACAAATATGTCAAAATAAAAACCAGCAGCCAATGCCTGTACTCTTTAGCTCTGATTGCAGACCTTATTTGTTGAAATTGGTTGAGAATTAAAGAAACGGTGATCTAAAACCTAATGAAGATACAAAATAAAAAGTTGCACTTTTGTGTTCTAATCAATGAAAGCACGATGCTAGTTTTGCGTGCTAATCAATGAAAGCACGGCGCTAGTTATCGTGTTCGCGAACGCTTTGTGTACAAATCAATAGGGCATTGAATGGGGTAAAACTGCAACTTTTAAATTCGCATCCTCTTTGGGTTTTTGGATTGCCGTGTCTTTCTTTCTTGACCAGTTTCAACGAATGAGGTCTTAAATTTGAGCTAAAAGATGCAGCTATTGGCTGTTGGTTCCAATTATGGCATATCTGCCTTTATTTAGAATATACAGGTGGTGAACGTGACTGGTACCTTAATTTTTTGGTTTACTGTATATCTTTATTATTACGTTCTCATTTTGTATACTTACAATATTCTGACTGGTACTCTCGAAACTTTTTTGAAACCGTTAATAAGTTGTTTCCATGAGACTTCGCTACATGAGATCATCAGAGGACAGCATGCACAATTCACGGGACAGTTTTTAGAGATGTCGTCCGAAGTACCGAAAACTAAAAAGTATATTAAAAAAGTACACCAATGTTATAACGACGTTTGTCGGACGCTAATTAGGCCAATGGTAAATAAGTAATGAAAACATCAGAAAAACTACAGCAACATTGATATACGAATATCAACATTAATAATATAACGATAAATATGATGATTTATATGAGTAGTTAGTAGTAATGGTAGTATTTTATTTTTATTATTATTATTATTATTATTATTATTATTATTATTATTATTATTATTATTATTATTATTATTATTATTATTGTAATAATAATTGATGATACCAACCACATCTAAGAGCTTCATGATTCTCCATATGCCATGAACAATTCTCACTGGCTACATCCAACTGACGTCCACTTTCTGGTATTTTGAAGTATTCAGGATCATGTTGAAATTCATTAAGACACGGTAGTCTACTACAGCAAGGGTCCCATGCTATATCGCTCCGACTACTACTTGACACATGAATATCATCATCATCATCGAAAGTCACTAGAAATCATATATTGAAATTCAATTGAGATTAGGTATCTAACAAACACAAAAAGTTTTAGACATTTTTCGGTAAAAGGTTAGAAAGGGCTGCCAGAAAACGGTCTAAATGTCGGGTTATATCAGGGTGTAAAATGTTTTCATAAATTCAAATATATTTGGAAAACTTACGACAAATTATTCTAACACTATATGATTTTATTGTCATATCGACCTATATAATACTTGTTAATCATTCAAAGGCACAATTAGGTATACCGGATATGTGACATTGAGCTAAGGTTAAGTCCAATGCTTTCCATTCCAAGAAAAATGTGCATATGGAGCTATAATGAAACCCCTGATCAAGTCTTGGGATCTCCTTTATACGCCGTAGAAGTGACGTAGTTAATTGGATTAACTATCATAGCAATAGATGAATATAATTTTCACTATACCGCCCTGCACTACAACGTTCACGCGGTACCGATACATTGAACCATAGATGTCACTGTGCATAGATGTCAAAGAAAGGCTGACCACTCGCACCTGTAAGATAAGTATCTTTGAAAACAGCGGTATTGTATTCAATCTATGTTTGCTGACATACACAGGTGATTAGTGCAATCTGCTTGTAGTGCAGGGCGGTCTATTCAAAAATTATATTCATCTATTGCTATGGTAGTTAATCCGATTATGACGTCACTTCTACGGCGTATAGACGAATCCAACGAGCCAAGTCATGGTCAGGATTTGGTCGGCCATCTTTGGGTCCCCGCAGCACCAAAAAGCCGCTTAAAAATCGATGTTAGATTCTTTTGTGTTGTAAACTGTCATCATTCTTTTGTCTACGGGTGATAGAATGCAGTTTAAAATACCCTCCAAGGCCGCATTATGTCACATTTTAGGTAAGATTGAGCCGACGGGGACACAACTTTGGCAGCCATTAAGGTATAGGAATGCGTGAAATTGGATTCGTCTATAGAAACAATCCATTCACATTGGCGTATATAAAGGGAGATTTAAAAAAGGGTCGACGAAAAATATCATAAAACCAGATGTAAGACGTGATCATAGTCCACAAACCTAGCTGAGGCGTGTTGGTGTATTGAAGGGTTTTTTTTAAGTCATGATCCCACAAAAAGTATATACAAAGATTAACGTTTGGAAACGAAAATTATTTTAACCTAAATCAATCACTAATTTTCAACAACATTTGGCGTGTCTTTTATCCAATAATTTCCAATAATTGGTCTTTTAACTAGATAATGTAGTCTATGAAGAAATGTAGAAACTATTGTTCTTAAACTCAGTGTCGTATTGTCGTTTTAATTTACTGCTCACTATAGACGAATCAAATCCCACGCATTCCTACACCACAATGGCAGCCATAGCTGGGTCCCCTGCTGACTCTATCCTACCTGAAATGTGAAATGACGAGTCCTTGGCGGGAATTTTAAACTGCGTTCCATCACCCGTGTTACACGTATACAAAAGAATGATGAAAGTTTACAACACAATACAATATAAAATCGATTTTTAAGCGGCTTTAATCCACCCAATTGGGCAGTCAAAACACCAGTTTGGAGCGCCGGGAACCAAGTAATGGCCGAATAATTTCTGACCATCACTTGGCTCGTACGTTGGATTCGTCTATAGATTTCCATGTTCCTTTAGTGAGGCATTCATGACAGAGTGGTTTTGAATAGATAATCCTATATAATCCTCTAGACGTTTGTAATCTTGAACAGCATTTCTTATATTAGAAAAGTCACTTACTGCAAAAGTACTCGT